>NW_024838611.1:0-1178 GCF_019175285.1 Sceloporus undulatus
TTATAGTCAGATCTAGCTAACAATAAGGATTTGACCGTTTTATATCTCCAATTAACATCCCACCCCACAACATGACCTATTGGGTATTTTATTCCTGCTAGAAATATAACTGACAAGTTAATTACCTCATCATCCAAAATCTCCCCTCAAATATGTTGTTTTGAAAACCACTGAATGGTCAGCAAGTTCCCACCAACCCTCCCCACAAGAGTGAGATAATTCCCATCTGCTCCCACCATTTTGCTACCTTAAATTAAACCAAAGTACCAATAAACCCAGTCAAGCAATATGGCCAAATAACGTACATTAAACTTAACTCCAACCAACCCTTTCACCTTCTCAGCTATCCCATCAGGGGTGGGGGGCGAGGAGGGGGCATGTGGGCGAGTGAGACTTAGGTGCTTGCTATGGGTCCCATTCCTTTCCCTCCACATCCAGCTCCACAAACTCAATGAATTAACCTTCCCACCGTCCAGTTCCACAAACTTCACTCAACCCCTTTTTCCAAATATATAACATCACTACCATTTTCTATAAACTGTACAATTACATTCAATTCAGATTCTTCCATATTTCTCCAACAACAAAAATGGAAGAATCCAATTATACATCAACATTTATGGAAGAATCCAAATTTTACATCCTGGTTCTGACACCTGGTTCAACTGGTTCAAGTAACTGGTGTGAACCAGCTCAAGTCCTTGTTTTCCAACATTTTAAGGAGTTCCATTTAGCAACTGTGACTAATATCTATGAAAGGAAGGAAAGGGGGACACCGCAACTACTTTATCTCTCCAGTTTCTTTTCCTAGATGACCTTTGCTTAGCTCCATAGTAGATCCCAGGCGTCCCTCCTCTCTTAATGCTGATATGACTCTTCTCTCTCTTTGTAGAAGAACTTGAGACTCATCAGAGAATCAAAACTGAGGAGAAATCAAACAAATACCACCAGTGTGCAAAATGCTTTGCTTTTATACCTTTAGAGGTATCCACTAGAGAGAAAGTGTAGAAATGTGAGCAGTTGAAAGTACGCTTTTGATTGTTTATAAGTTTATTATTTGATAAGACTTAATTAAAAAATATAAATAGGAAATTTCTTTGGAGAGGCAGCCTTCATACATTTTATTGTACAGTTGCCACTCCCTTTTTGCGGACTTGGTATCCACAGCCTCACTCCTC
>NW_024838612.1:0-1178 GCF_019175285.1 Sceloporus undulatus
TACATGTCAAATAGGATCTCACAGGGAGTATGTTCCTGGACTTACCGTGGAAATGCAAAACTGCAGATAATAGTGAACCCAATTGAAATGAATAACTTCCAGCAGACGTGGACCATAGCAAAATAAAAATTATACTTTCAAATTACTATATCATATGCATAGCTTAGATCTCCTTACATATACATAGTTTCATCAGGTTAAAGTGAAACTTTGGTATGATATGTTTTTTTTTTAAATAAAAAATAAATAATAATTTTAATTAAAAAAAAACCCTGAGTTCTCTCCTTTCTCCTCCTCCCAGAAGAATGAAACGTTCCTTCAGATTACACAGCAGAAGAAGCTGTGGGGGTGGGGGGGGGGGGGACCTCAAGACCTTCTAGATGTCCATTTTGTTGACCTCCATATTCAGATATAATCCTAATTTCCTACACTAATTCACATTCCAGATGCATCACTCAGCCAAACTCCATGTAGTCAAACTAACACAATCATGTCTTCAAAGCTTACATGTGCTTTTTTTTTACCCATATGACTTCAAAGGCCACTGCTCTTTGACACAGCAAGATGTAGAAACTAGGAATAGGGGAGGGAATCATGACTGGACAATGTGTGGATTTGTTGTGTAACTGCTTACCTGCTGCTCAGCTTTCAGTGAAGGCATGTCTCTGAAAATTCACTACTAACACCTCAGACCTCAGAAAAGCAGTCCTTGAACAAAAAAAACTATAAAGGTAGATTGGAAATAGAAACAGCAACACTGGAGTTCATCCATAAACTACAGTCCCTCAGCCATGGGTTGAACAAGAATAATGGCTTCCTGGCTCACTACATACATTTCAACACTAACTGACCCCATCCTCAGGTGGGTCTCCTACACTCATCTATTATCACCACCTAGAGGCTAGCTTCCAAAGCCAAACTGGTCTTGCCACTTCATTTCCATACACAATGGCTAGTTCCCAATGTCTTTGTTCACTAACAACAATAGTTAAAACTGCACTTGCTGCTTCATTTCCATACACAAAGGATTTTGAATTTGAATTAACATTCTCACATACCAATGGCACATATACGTCTGTCCATGGTTTCCACTCCAATAATGAGGAAGTAGACTGTAGTCTACAAAAGATCATGCTGCCAACTTCTTTCTTTCAGTTAGTCTCAAAGGTGGTACAAGA
>NW_024838613.1:0-1178 GCF_019175285.1 Sceloporus undulatus
TTTTCTAACTAGTCCAATATGTTTATTATTTCGTGTGTGTGTGTGTGATTTATTGTTCCTAATTTAGGCCACCTTTCAAATAAACTGCTAGATATATTTGAAAAAAGTAGTTTCCACCATTGTGCATCTTTGAATTTCCAACATGTAGCACTGGCCTGGAACACATGGGCCAAAAGAAGCAACTTCCAGCTGTTTGGGGGGCATGGTGTTTAGATGATGCACGCCTTCAAAGCGGCCAGAAGCCACACTGAGGCTGCACTCTGCTCCAAAGGGCCGGATCAAAAAGAAGTTGGTTTAAACCAACTCCTGGTGGCACCAGCTTGGGACCGCAGGTGGCTTTGACAGTGGGCCATGTGGTCATCATGGTCCCACCCTGATCATGGCCAGAGTAGGCACAGGCTGCTCTTTCACAGCGATCTGCTCTGTGCCACTGTTCATGTCAACACTCCAAAATGAGAACTTAAACAGGATGCAAATTAACCAGCAAAGTTAGAAGGTTACCACATAATGCAATATGTTTAATATTAAAACAACAATGTTTCAGTTATCTGCATCTTTCTTGATGTCTCCAATCTGTTTGGCAAACGTCCCGAAGTACTAGGTTGGGCCCTATGATTGGGCTGTGTGAGGCAGTCACCTCAGGCAGCAGATGCTGAGAAAATAGTGAGATGTGGAGAGCTCAGCCATATGAGTAGGGTTGCCATAACGCGGCGGCCCCCGTGCCATTCACGGTTTCGGGGGGCCCCTCCCAGTCACGGTCCGGTTTGGGCCCCCACCCGTGCCTTGTTCCCGGTTTGGGGGGTCCGCTCCGGCCATTGCCGCTGCTGCTAATGCGGCTGCTGCGGCGCCGACCCACCTCCTCCGGCTGCACCTTCCTCCTCTTCCTCGGCAGGCCGTTGGCAGAAGCGTCGCTGCCACCGCGCCCCCACTGGGAGGGCTTGCGCCCTGCCCAGGCCTCAGTAGGGGCCAGTGTCAGCGCGCGCGCCTGTGCCTGCCCTGCTTCCCTTCCTCCCGCGCCAGCCATCCTAAGGAGGAGGAGGAAGGAGCCGGAGGAAGGGTGCCTGAAGGCCAGGGCAGAATTGGACCACAGAAGGAGGAGGAGGAGGAGGAAGAGGAAAGCTGAGTCAGTGGCCATTAGGTCTGCCTTGGTATTTTGGGGGTTTTAAATTATTTTTTAA
>NW_024838614.1:0-1178 GCF_019175285.1 Sceloporus undulatus
CTCCGAGTTCATAAAAGTAATGTTACCATTATACTGTAGTTTCACTCTTTTTAAAAGGGCAACTATTTACTTCATTGTTTTTCAACAGTAACACGTCATTACTTGAAAAACACCATCTCTTAAAGGAGTAAAAAAAACCTCATTAAATTACATAGTATAATACAGTTGCCTATAGTTACTGGGGAAATAAATTGCATGTACAGTGCTGTGTAAATTTACAGCACTTCATAAATAAAGGTTAATAATAATAATAATAATAATAACTTTCAAGTAATTTGTTCTTTTAACTAGCTTCTTTCAAGTTCTCATAATGATTATGTTTCTTTGAAAATAATTATTGATATTGATATCATTAATGTGTAAAATAAACAAACCAAAGAAGGGAATTAGGTTGGTTATGGAATTACTCTCCTTTTGAAAGCAGGTATGGCATAGACTAGAGTATCCAGCAGATAGCAATTATTTGTTTTGTTTTGTTTTAAAAAGTATGATGAATTTGGCTGTCAGTTTCAAAATATATAGTGGCCCAAGAGGCTAGGCTGTGACAGCACAACTACAGCTCCCAGATCTTGAGGCTTATATCATCTTCTCCATTCCTCAGAGAGGGAGAGATAGATACTTCAGGACAAGAGTATTGCCTTGAAAAGTGTGTGCGTGTTCATTAAATATGATGATTGTTATTTGAATGGCATACTCTGTGCAACTGTGATTGATACCTAATGTATCTTATTTAATGACATCACAAGAGGCTGCCCCTTGTAATAAACCAAGGTGAATTCCCTGTGACATCACAAAGGGTTGTTCAGAGGTATCACATGCTGGATTCAGGGCCTGGGATAGTCCCAGCCTGGCAACCCTCTTCACAGTTGCCTTTCTTTCTTGAAAGCCTGGTTGGTGAGTATAGAAAATTAAGGAGCTGGACAAATTGGCAGAGAGGGGTGGCAAGACACCACCCCTTTCTGCCCCGGATGGAGACTGTGGCAACCAAATGCTGTGGCCTCCAGGAGGCCTAAGAAGAACCCAATCGCCAGAAGGTTCTTTTTAGGCTGTGTGCGGGGTGCCATGATGATATCCGCACAGCACAGCACTGTTTGGGTGCTGTGCCACATGGATGTCATCATGGTGCACCCCATATGGACAAATGCATGCCATGATGGTGGCCAGAGTGTGTGGTAAGG
>NW_024838615.1:0-1178 GCF_019175285.1 Sceloporus undulatus
CCAAACCCTAAGAATGCCAAACAGCTTATAAAACTGCAAATCACAAAACCACAGTTTCCAGAGAGCTAGAGTATTCAGATTGGGGTCAAACTGCATTCTTTCTAAGATATAACCCTGTCAGTCTGGAAAATCCGTATCCAAAGGGGTCTTTTCGCACCTTTCAGAGTTACCGAAAGAAAGAGGCTGGTAGCATGAGCTTTTCTAGACTGGAGCCAACTTCCTCAGATGAATGTTTGGAGTGGAGAAATCAAAAACATACAGACCCAAGTCATCTGTTTCTGTGTGAGAATGTCAATTAACACTGAAAACCTTGTGGGTATGGAGATGAGATGACAAGTTCAACTTTCATGTTCGTTGGGGGAGAGGCTGTTTCCTGAAGACATCGACAGTAGATAACCATAGGAAGGTTTTTGAGATGTCTTGAAATTACCCTGTAGAGTGCCGGATTTGGATGTGTCTGGAGTCTTGGAAGCTTGACTGCCCGAAGTTCTCCTACAAATGGACCTTGAGCTTGTTTCTCCTTAAAGGAGATATCAGCCTACTTTTGGAAAGTATGTAAAGGGACACTTCTGCACATTTGATACTAACTGAAGGAAACAAGAATTGTGCCTAGTTCCTCAAAGACAGATTTGGGGTGAAGAGTCCAGAGACAGACCAATGTAAGACGGCTGTATGTGGGAAAGTCAGGAGAAGACGGCCTTGCTCCCAACATCATTGAAATTGAGCTTGCCGTCTCATCTCCATATCCAGAAGATGTTAAATTTCAGTTGACATTGTCACACACAACTGGATCATAAGGATTTGTCTTTGCACGTTTCGTTCCACCCTATGCATCTGATGAAGTAGACTCATGTCTACACATGTTCATGCCGCCAGTTTTTCTCATGCTACTGGAGCCACACTTGGATATGTCCGGTGTCCTGGACGCTTGACTGCGCTATGTTCTACTAGAAATGGATATTGGGGTTCCCTTTCCATACTGATTTTCCAGTCTAACACGGCTAGCTCTTTGAAGCTTACTTTAGGGGAGACATACATCTTTGCTAAAGAGCTTTAATTAAGAACAAAAAAATAGCCAACTGCCCTGTTCAGTGCCTGACTTGGACGTGTCTGGAGTCTTGGAAGCTTAGCTAGCCTATCTTCTCCTACAAATGGACCTTGAGCTTCTTTCTCCTACA
>NW_024838616.1:0-1178 GCF_019175285.1 Sceloporus undulatus
CTTAAATCCTGGGGAGCAGGCAAACTGGGACAACAAGAACAATCCAAAATAGAACTTAGAAGAGAGCTATTTCTAAGCTGAATGTAATTTTAGTCAATGCAGATGCACCATCCTCCTTTTTTGACTATGTGGGGACCGAGAAAAAAGACAGTAGCTGCAGTAAAGTAACCCCAGCCAACTTGAACTACAGCAGAGACAACACCTGATACAAAATGCAGACCTGTGACTCCAACATTATAATTTTTATTCTTCTGGATGTTTTTTAAAACATCTTTTGTCTGATCAAGAAACTAATGGAACTTCGAAAGCTTACATTATGTGTTTGTGTATTTTTATTGGCCAATAAAGGTACTGTTCCATTATGGATTTTGGAATTGGTTTCGTTTTGCTGTATGGCCAGCATGGCTACCTCTGATTACCAGCATATTTATATTTGCAACTGTTATTGCATGGAAGTGTTACAAATGACAGAGAGGAACAGAGAGAGAAGTGGAAGAAGTAGTTCTGAAACATTTGTCCGAATGACACATGCAACAACTATAAGCAAATATGGTACTTGCACATGTGGTCAACCATCCACCTGAGTAGATCATTTGAGTCTTCTGAATTTAAAATACTTCAAATCTGAAAATCCATCATATGAAATAGCACAAATGACAAGCATTGTGTCTGAGACTGTATGAAATAACCTGAAAGAGATTAGTACTGTTCTGGTCAATTCCTGAGAGTTGCCACTTGAAGTTGTAGTCATCAAGTGATTTTCCAAGTGTAAAGACTTAAACTGTGAACCAAAAACCATTGAGTTGGTTCCAGACATAGTTATACTTAAAATAGACCCAGTGGAATCTATTCCAGTTAACTTACTCTGGCTCCAACCTATTTCTCAGTAGCAGGTTCTACTGAAATCAGTGGGGCTTATTCCATGGTAAATACACATAGGTTCAGAGTGTTCTTCTCTTTATATTAGATGAGAACTTTTTGCCTGGTGATTAACATTTTTAGGTCCAGTTACAAAGGCCGCCTTAATATCACATCAAATTTTGTGATAGGCTGCCCACCAATTATTTTTAGGGAAAGGAATTGTACTGATGTAAAGTTGAAGGCCTTCATGGCCAGCATCCATAGTTTTTTGTGGGTTTTTGGGCTATGTGGCCATGTTCCAGAAAAGTTTCTTCCTG
>NW_024838617.1:0-1178 GCF_019175285.1 Sceloporus undulatus
GGAGAGATCTAGGACTGTATGCACCTTTGGTATCAGTTACCCAACAATCCCCCATAAAACTGCCTATCTGCAATATGTGACCATCCGGCCCATTCCTCATGGTGGCAGCCCCTACTCCCAAAATGACTGTCTATCTATATCTCTACTTCCTCTCTCTATATGTGTATCTATCTCTTCCCTATTTGTGTGTGAGAATCTATTCCCTGACTCCCACTCTGCGGATATCTCTCTATCTTTCTATCTCTTTATCAATCTATCTATCTATCTATCTATCTATCTATCTATCTATCTATCTCTACAAACCTCATGACAGAATGCACCTTGAATGATTGACTGAAGGTGGATTCTGACAGCAGTACAGAAAAGGCCTATACAAAAAAGCAGCCACCATACAATGTGTAGTTAACATAGAATCCCAATAAGAATCAGTTTGTTCTCCAACCCTTTTTATTAGTGACTCTTACAGATGCTTCGCCTCCCCTATGGCATATTGAATTAAGCTAGAAGTATCCTAATATTGGAGCACCTCTATCTAGCATCATGCCATGTTCTCCCCTGAGCTTTCCTTGGAGGCTGACATCGGAAGATCCCATTCGGAGAGACAATGCCACTGACAGTCTGGTTCTATAGAAACAATGTTTGTATTACAAAGACATCCACATTGGCCTCATTTCACCCGTTTTGTATAAATATCCAGGATGCAGAGGACAAT
The DNA here is from genome assembly GCF_019175285.1 of Sceloporus undulatus. Classification (NCBI taxonomy): domain Eukaryota; kingdom Metazoa; phylum Chordata; class Lepidosauria; order Squamata; family Phrynosomatidae; genus Sceloporus; species Sceloporus undulatus. The sequence continues at coordinate 713 of NW_024838617.1, forward strand.
TTTATACTTTCCGGTTGATTACAGACACTCATCCTTCTACAACATGCAAAGTTGCTCTGTTCGGAGCAGCATTGCTTAACATTTGATGGACGAAGACCAAGGCCACAGACCAGATCTTGAATATTGTTCTGTAAACACAAATATTGCACTGTAAATATATGGTCAGTGTCTTCTATATATTATTTGTATATATATTTTTAAAAAACACAAATCTAAATAATGTCTCCTGGAAGACAACGTTTGACAATACAAAAAACAGATCACACAACCCTGAATCACCAAATCCCTATCATGGGGAAACGTATGGTAAAAAGAAAACCAAACCAGTATGTTTCGATTCCTAGACCAGTGCAAAGTGTGGAGGGTCATGAGTCTGGTGCAATAAAGCCCTTAAGCTTCCTTGCATAGTGACAGAAAACAAATACAGGTCTCATATTTATAGGGAGAGAGGAATAGGAACCTGGGC
>NW_024838618.1:0-1177 GCF_019175285.1 Sceloporus undulatus
AAGCAAACTCCTATAGGGCTATGTGTCTCTGTAAATATATATAAAAATGAAACTGTGGACATGATTTTTTTTTAAGATGAGCAAATGAACCCAAATTACCTAGTTGTACAACATTGCAGCATGCCTAGGCCATAACTAGGCTTGCCATACAAGTTTCCATGCACTACAAGCCCAGACAATTAAAATGGCACATACACTATGTGGCACGCAGAAACGCGCACCCATAGGAATCAACAGGACTTGGGGTCCCACGTTTCTTGCATCCAGAAGAGATCCCCCATGTATACAAAGGGCCCACTGTATTCACGACTATCTTTTGATTCCTATTCTTTTTTTTTTCTTTTTGAGCAAGCAAAATCTGTGTAAAAGAGGGAGCAGAGAAAACTGTTCACTGGGACAGGAATATGAGGAAAACCTCATAAATCCACAGGCAGTCTGTGCCTCCTGAGGTTTGTGTTGCCCTCTCTGAAATTAGTTGAAAGAGAAGTAAAACCTCCTCCAGCCACCTGAGATGAATCCTGTACATGGCTTATTCCAGCAAGTGCATGGAATATAGCAGTAGCATCACTAGAGTTGGTATCAGCCCAATGCAGTAACGCATGGTGTCACTTCCAGGCAAGCAGCCAACCTGGTGAGTGGGGAGCCTCTGATGGAGTGAAGGATCCAGTTTTGGTTGCCTTCCCCCATTCCTGGCACAAAGACAGGGGCAGTAGAGGGGCTGATCCATGGCTCCTGGGGATCCTCTTGGCACCCCAGAAGGGGGAGGGAGGGAGGGAGGGATGCAAAAGAATAGAGGAGGGGAAAGAGGCCGCTGCCACCACCATGGTCCAGGAATGGCGGTAGTTCCACCTGTCCTGAACGGGGTCACGCTCCCTGTGAAGGACTCTGTGCACAGTCTGGGGGTGCTTCTTGACTCGTCGCTTCACCTGACTGCTCAGGTGAGTGCGACGGTCAAGAACGCCTGTTATCAGCTTCGGCTTATTCGCCAGCTGCACCCATACCTGGCCCAGAGGGACCTTGAAACGGTAGTATATGCTCTGGTAACCTCGAGATTGGATTTCTGCAATGCACTCTACATGGGGCAACCCTTATACCAAACCCGGAAGCTGCAAATGGTACAGAATATGGCAGCCAGGCTGGTCACTGGAACTTCCAGGGCCAGCCATATTACACCGGT
>NW_024838619.1:0-1177 GCF_019175285.1 Sceloporus undulatus
TATTATTATTATTATAAACTGCTGCAGTCTCTTTTAGCCTGTCTTTTCCTCTTTACTAATAACTTTTGCCATCTTGGCCACACTCTGATATTGCTTGGCCACATGTCCAAGTTTTCATCTGTGAAATGTTAAATATGAAATGTGGATTTCATGGATTGAACCTGCATGCAAAGGACGAGCTTTCACAACAAACTATGGCCCGGTACAGATGGGCAGAGAGAGGCGTGCCCATGCCGATCCTAGGGTTCGCAGCACACCAACCGCAGGCTCTGGAACCCTAGCCTGTACGGACTCCATCATTATGGCGACTTTCTGTCCACATGACGGCCACCACGATGACGTTGTTGCCGTGCAGCATTTGGACATCACTTCCAGGAAGTGGCGTCATGGCAGCGCCCTTTCCCTTTTACGGCGCTGCCAAAAAGAAGCCGCTTAGAGCGGCTTCTTTTTGGCAGCGCATAGGTGCTGCACGGTGCAGCTGCTGCAACACTAACAAGGGGGAAAGACGGGCGACATGGAGCCATCCTTCTGTACCAGGCCTGTGACTCAAACTATAGCTCTGAACAAAGTCTTATTTTAAATAGCAATGGCGGAGTACATACCGCCAGAAAGAGGCACCTCCCCCACACCTCTCTTTGCTCCGCAGGAGCGCCGCAGCAACCAAATTGCACGGTGCTCCTGTGGAGCAAAAAAGGAGTGCCCGGAAACAGCTCCTCTTTGCGGTGCTGCAAAGTGTGAGAGACATTGCGATGACATTGCAGCTGCGCCACCCCATTTGGAGGCGGTGCAGCTGCGATGTCACCATTACGCACCACATCTGGTGGACACGCTGCAGGTGCGGCGCCCTTGTCATGTACGAGGGCTGCCAAGTGTGTGTGCGCTCTGCCCACCAGGCAACCCTCACACATGACGAGGGCGCCTCAAAGGCCCGTCTGTTCCGGGCCAATATGCACCAAATTAAAACCAGTTTTTCCAGTGTCTTCCCAACCCAGCATTCCCCCTCTTCATGTTTTAATACAACTCCCATCGCCCCAAGTTTAAATCCCCTCCTGTCTCCCTCAGCAATATAGCAAAATCAGGATCAAATCCTCCAGACAGTTAAGCAGTTTTTGCAAATTGAGACCACAGCCAAAAGGTAATTGAAAGAATGGAAAGCAGCGATTTGCATGGTCATTCT
>NW_024838620.1:0-1177 GCF_019175285.1 Sceloporus undulatus
GGTTCAGCATCCTGAAAAGCTCCTACAAATCCTGGATTAAAATCTGGACTAAATTCACCATTTTATTGACATGGAACAACTCCCACTAACAATGCTGAAATTCCTCTCCCCATATTAAATCTACTATATCTCCCCATATTAAATCACCTATCCTCTACTTTTGATTGACTGCTTTAAATCATGTTTTTTTAATGTCATTTGGTTTATGATTATGATGATTATGATTATTCATATGCATATATATATATGTATGGAAATGACTTTTAAAAACCCCATGATTTTTTGCATGCACGCGCACACACATATATATCTATATATGAATAATCATTTTTTAAAGTCATTTGGTTTAAACCAACCTGGTTTAAAGCAGCCAGCCCTGATCAGTGTTACAAATAGCAATAATAATAATAACAGCCATACACATACAAAAAAAAAAAATAATATAGTGGGTCCTTCTTATCCACTGAGATTTGGTTCAAGGATCCTGCTTGGATACCAAAATTTGTGGATGTTCAAGTCCCATTAAATACAATTTGACGTATAAGTTCAACCCAAAGCAACTTCCTTGCAATTATTCTCAAAGCTTATGGCTGCAACGTCTGGACTGCATTTTGCTGCTTGGTTTTCTGATTTAGCGCTACATTGGTGTTGCCCTGCGCATTAATGCAATTTTTAAAAGAAAGGCAATGGGAGGCAGGTTTGCTGTGTGTTTTTAAAACCTCTTTGAATAGCAGTAACAATTTTTGTGTCTCCTTCTGCCAGGATTCCTCATCTTTGTGTTCTCAGAAGGGCGGCGTGATCAAACAGGGATGGCTTTACAAGGCCAACGTCAACAGCACCATCACAGTGAGCATGAAGGTGAGATGCTTCTCCTAAGTGCCTAATGCGCAGGACTGGCAGACCCATGGCGACCCTATAGTGAACATATCATTGGGTTTTCTTGGCACGTTTCTTGGGAATGGGTTTGCCATCATGGCCTTCCTCTGAGGATGAGGAACTTGCCTAAGGTCTTCCATAGGCCTTGCATGGCCAAACGAGGATTCGAACCCTGATCTCCCAGCATCATAGTCCAAACATTGCACCATGCTGGTGGACAACGAGCAGTAATGGGTTTGTATTCACAATCTAGGGACAGTGAGACATTTCTCTCTCTTTAATTCTAATTCAGCATCTCATT
>NW_024838621.1:0-1177 GCF_019175285.1 Sceloporus undulatus
AGGAGCCACTTGAACTGCCACGGCTCCATCCATACAGAATCCCTGGGATTTGTAGTTTGGAGCAGCCCCCCCCTGCATTCTTTGGGCAGAGAAGGCAAAAGACCTTATAAAACTACAAATCCTAGGATTCCAATAGGATGGAGCAGCGGCTCTTAAAGTGGCTTCAAACTGCATTAATTCTACAGTGTAGATGCACCAAGAGGAAGGGCGGGAAGAGTTGTCAAGGCAAGTGAAATAATGTTGTGTATGCTATTTCAGAAGTGGAACACACTCTTTCCTTGGAGTGTACTGGAGTCTCCTTCTTTGGAGGTCGTTAAGCAGAGGCTGGATGGCCATCTGTTGGGGATGCTTTGATTGTGATTTGCTGCATGGCAGAATAGGGTTGGACTAGATGGCCCTTGGGGTCTCTTCCAACTCTAGGGACATTATCAGAAGGCCAAGCCAGCTGGTTGGGTCCTAAAGAGAGCCCATGGTTGCAAGGCCTTCTCCAAGGCGGAGGACATGCCTCACGGCTCCCCTGCCTCGGGAGAAGGCAGCCAGCTAGCTGGGCCCTTCATCTTTCTCCTCCTCTTCCCCTCTTCTTTTTCTTCTTCTTCTCCTCCCCTTCTTCTTTTTCTTCCCCTCTTCCTCTTCTTCTCTTCTTCTTTTTCTCCTCCTCCTCTTTTTCTTCCCCTTAATCTTCTGCTTTCTCCTCCTCCTCTTCTTCTTCCCCGCTTCTTTTTCTCCTCCTCCTCCTCTACTTTTTCTTCCCCTCTTACTCTTATTCTTTCTCCACCTCCTCCTCTTCTCCCCTTCTTCCTCCTCCGCTTCTTCTTTTCCTCTTCCTCCTCCTCCTTTTCTTTTTATCCTCTTTTTCCTATTCTTCTTTCTCCTCCTTTTCATCTTTCTCCTTCTCCTTTTTTCTCCTCCCCCCTCTTTCTTTTCTGCTGCCGCCGCTGCTGTTGTTGTTGTCGTGTGCCTTCAGCTCCTTTCTGACTTATCGTGGAAGAGAGGGGTGGTCTTATACGGTGAGTATATCCCAAATACTCTATTTTAAGTTGTAAAGTTGGGGGTCGTCTTATACGCCCGGTCGTCTTATATGCCGGAATATACGGTACTAAAGACTTTGCAGTATGGACAACGAGGGATCTGCTGTAGTCACCTGCAACTCTTGTGGGATGTTTCTCTTCTTGCCTAC
>NW_024838622.1:0-1177 GCF_019175285.1 Sceloporus undulatus
AATTATAATGATTTGTTGGAATTTCAGAAAGGAAATTGGGTAATTAAAACAAGAGAAAAAACTACTGGAAGAAGGATGGAAAGGAACATGGTTCGCATACAGACAGATCTATGAACAATTTAGGTTAGATGAGAAAACATATGGTTTTGTAAGAAAGGCGGATGACCCCCATTTAGGAAAGATTTTGGCCCTTGAAGAAAATAAATTAATTAGCAAAATCTATAAAACACTATTACAGTATGACACAGAAGAGGAGGTGGTAAAACACCAGATGATTAAATTGGCAAGGAGTGTTGGCCACCCTATATTACTTTCACAATGGGAAAGAGTTTGGAAAAACGGATTTAGATATACAGCTTCTCAAAACTCGAGGGAGAATTTTTATAAAATGTTTTATCAATGGTATCTCTCACCAGACAAACTAGTAAACATCTATAAAAAGAATAGCAACAGATGCTGGAAATGTAAAAAGGATATTGGTACCTTTTACCACGGCTGGTGGGCCTGTGATTGGGCTAAAAAAATTTGGGCAATGATTAAGGATCAGCGAAATTTTAAATATCAATTTACATTTAAAACCCGAATTTTATCTTTTGGGTATATTTGGAGATGAAATTCCCTCTAAATATGGAAAAATTGTTTTTTATATGGCTTCTCTTGCCTGGATATGTTATGCTCAAAAATGGAAATGTAGTGATTTTCCAACAAAGGAGGACTGGATGATAAAATTGTATGATGGAATAGAAATGGACAAATAAACTCAGACATTGAGGAATGAAAATAAGGGGAAATTAACGGAATAATGGAGTGTGGTTATCAAATTTTTGAAAGAGAATTTGGGGAATTGAGCAGATATTAATATAGCTTGATTTGGTAAGATAGAACCCATACTTCCTTCCTGTTAAATTTTAAGAAAGTCAGTTAATCAAGTTAGTACATACTGGTCAGAAGGAAGCCAATTCTGTCTCCCATGCTATTTAACATTTACATGAAACCGCTGGGAGAGATAATCCGGAGTCATGGGGCGCGGGGTTATCAATACGCTGATGACACCCAAATAATTTTCTCTATGTCTCCGACTGATGCAGTGACCGGGGATGGTGTCTCTCCTCTCGTGGCCTGTCTGGAGTCAGTAATGGGCTGGATGAGGGAAAACCGACTCAAGCTGAATCCAGAG
>NW_024838623.1:0-1177 GCF_019175285.1 Sceloporus undulatus
GGGTCCGTTCAGGGAGAGCCCATCCCCGTCGACTCTGATGACCTGGAGGACAGCGTGAGTAACCCCCCATCCCCTGGGACGGTGCGGTGGCTCAGGTCCTTTATCCGCCGGGAGGCCCCTTCCTTATCTAGGGCCCACCGGTCGGAGACCGACCCCACAGGTTTGCGCCCCTTCGCTGGCGCTCCGGGCTGGGGCGGGGGATTTTTCCCGGGGGGAGGGCCCCTCTGGATGTGGCCAGGCTCCTTCCCCCCCTTCGGCCCCCCATCAGGCGGCGTTTTTCCCTTTCCCCCCGGCGACCCCCGCGCCGCGGAGCCGGCTACTGGGGGCCGCCATCTTGGCCAGGCCCACGTGCAGGGCCGCATGGCCCAGCATGGGGGCCGCCATCTTGGGGTGGACCCGGAAGTCCGCCAGGAAGCCCGCGGGCCGTCCCATGGGGGCCGCCATCTTGGGTCAGACCCGGAAGTCCGCCAGGAGGACCACGTGGTCCTCTCTGGGGGCCGCCATCTTGGGGCGGACCCGGAAGTCCGCAGGCGTGACCATGGGGGCCGCCATATTGTGAGCGACCCGGAAGTCCGCCAGACCAGCCACGCGGTCCACCATGGGGGCCGCCATGTTGGAAAAAACCCGGAAGCCCGCCAGCTGGGCCGACCAGACTCGGTCGGCTCCCAGCCACTTCTAGAAGGGGTCGACAGGCCCCCCGCCCACCAAGACCCCTCTCAGCCCACCACTAAACCGCAGGGCAACAAAAGGAGAGCTTCCTCCTCTATCCCCGACAGGAGGGCCAGGACTTCCAGTGAGGGTTCCGGGGGCCACTGGGATCCGGTCTCGTCTGGTTCTAGACCAGATGAGGCCAGCGACTCAGGCTCGGGTTCTGAATCAGAACAGTCTTATCGCCCCCCCTGCCAAGAGGGCCAGGCATGCTAGGGCTACCTCTAAGCCCTTACGCCCTCGCTCCCCCCATTCCTCGGAGGAAGAGTCCTCAGGGGTTCCCCTCGATTTTTCTAACTCTGATCCTGAAGAGGGCGAGCTGTCCCTTGACGAAGGCGACAGCACCAAAGACACTACCTTGTCCTCAAGGTTGTTGAGGCCAGAGGATTATGCCCCACTCATCAAAAAGACTACTAAAACGCTGGGCATCAGCCTGCCTTCTAGTCAGCCTCCCCCACTCGAGTCAGAT
>NW_024838624.1:0-1177 GCF_019175285.1 Sceloporus undulatus
ATATTTCACAAAAGACAAGTGCTCTCTCTCTCTCTCTCTCTCTCTATCTATCTATCTATCTATCTATATATATATATAGTGCCCATGAGAGTCCATATGCAACAACCTGTGTTTCTCATTCACTCTGTTTCTGGTCTGCAGAAATAATCTGCAGAACTAATCCAGTTTGGCAACGCTTTAACTGCCTGGTTCAGTGCTAGGGAATCCTGGGAATTGTAGTTTATTGTGGCACCAGAGAAGACTAAATGTCTCACAAAACTACAGTCCCCAGCATTCCCTTGCATTGAGCCAAGACAGTTAAGGTGGTGTCAAATTGGATTAGTTCTCCAGTGTGGATTGAACCTCTTACACTGTAACACAACTGATACATTGTGGTGCTTCACCCTGAAAAATCTTCCACTGGTTTGCTCAGAATTTCCCTAATATATTTTTGTTTTCTTATTGCTCAAAGCTTTCTGGATCTAAGCCATCATCTCTCTGCCAGCAGAGCCCAACTGTCATATCTGAACTGAACTATGGTATCAAGGGAGACAGACTAGCCGTAACAAAAACATAGGAATTTCTTTATCTGATAAACTTGGTAAAATAAAGCAGCATGAAAAATGCATTTGGTTGGATCCAGATTTCGTTAATCTCTAGCAGACTCATTGAAAACAATGAGACTGAAATGTTTGTATCTAATAGTTGTATCTAACTTGGAGAATGACCAAACCTTGATCCAACCTGTAGTATTTTAGAGTTGCATATAATAGTGTGCATCTGTCAGAAGAGCAGTTTTAATACAGTGCCTGCCCCCTGAAAGGTTATCCAGGAGGTGGGGCATTTATACCAGGTAGATGAGGAGCACTGGGGTTGAAGATGGAAATATTTTGCAATTTTAAACAAATTATATTTACATTCCAAGAGGATTTCAGTTATATACAATAAGGTTCTAGTATAACAAAAGCAGTAAAATAAATACACAAAGGAGGAAAAATAAACACATTATTATAAAAATCTATGAAAACTACCCAAATATCCAGATAGAAGTCCTTTGTAAACATCAGTCATACATAGAATCATAGAATCATAGAATCGTAGAGTTGGAAGAGACCACGAGGGCCATCCAGTCCAACCCCCTGCCATGCAGGAAATCCAAATCAAAGCATCCCTGACAGATGGCCATCCAGCCTCTGTT
>NW_024838625.1:0-1177 GCF_019175285.1 Sceloporus undulatus
TGGAAGTTTGATCTTTCCCTCAGTCCATTGAATCTTTGCAAACAAGGAGACACAACCTACACTTCCCCCTCAACACTTGCCAAATGTCACTCTTTGACCAACACCCAGAGACTTCCTTCCTCCTACTACACATGCCTCTTGGTGGCCAATCTGGGACAGCCAAGGAATGTTTGGGAGCTGCTCATGAAGGCAGAGGAGCTAGCAAAGATTTGGGAGAGCTGGCTGACTCAGGCCAGGTGGCTGAGCCCACAGTGGGTTGATTGCTTATGGAATCTCATCTGCACTGGCCTCTTTACCCCAGGGACAGCCTGGAGTATCCTGGCCCAACAGCTGCCCTGGCCATCCCCATTACTTGGCTTCTGTTCCCAAATCACAGTGACTTTTTGAACGGGTGTCCTGATGGACTGTCCGGCATGTCCACGGCTTCCATAGGTCACATGCGGCATGTCCACGGCTTCCATAGGTCACATGCTGGGCACCTTGTTCCAATTGCAGAATGAGCAACCTATGGCATTGATGGATGCAACATGCGGCCCAATATGTCAGATGTCATCCAGACTGCTCACACCAGAACCAAGGTTTGAGCCATATGTCATCTGAACAGGATGACGCCAGAACAGGGCAGGGGGAACAGGTCTTTTGGCAAATGTAGATAAGGTCTGCTTCTCTGTTTCCAGCTGCTATCTCTGTCATCAGAGGTCTTGCATTTTACCTGTGGCTTCTATCGACACTGTTCACCTGCCCCTCTAGTTCCTTTCCTCCCTCTCACTGGCACAACAGCATCCCTTTGGTCATCCATGGCTTTCTTTTCCTCATTTGGGCCCCAGCTCTGTTCTCCCTTGCATCAAGGATGTACCTGCTTAAAATCTTTAGTCTTTTATAATACAGTGTTTTGTATATTGTTATGATTTTCTTTGGAATTCATGAATTGTATGATGGATGGTGAAAACAACAGACAAATAATGCTAGTAACAAGAAGGACAAAACCATATTCAATTAAACCCTTTTGGGCCATGGTAAATTGTACTAGCTTGATATGCTGTGGATAGTTGGTGTAATGGGAAAAACTGAAATGGTCCATGCTGCTGTTTTAGGAGGATCAGTCTATATAGGGCAGGGGTAGGCAACCTTTTTGAGCCAAGGGCCGGGTTGCTGTCCCTCAGACAACTGGGGGGCC
>NW_024838626.1:0-1177 GCF_019175285.1 Sceloporus undulatus
AGGTTAATGTAGGGTCAAAGGCAGGATACAAACCGCTGCTTTGCGGCGGTCTGCCGCCGCCGCTGGTTAGTCCGCGGGGGAGCCGGAGCCTCCACACGGCGCGGCTCCCGTGCAGACTGAAAAAGAAGCTCCAAAATGGAGGTTCTTTTGGAGTCGTGTTTGCGACGTAGCGAGGCGCCAGGGGCACACTCGCTACGTCACAAAGGACGCGACGCGTACGGACGCTCAGCGTCCGATATGCAAAGATGGCGCCAGCCATGTAGAAGGGCCGGCGCCATCTTGTACGGACGGAGTCCGTATTAGGCTCAGGGGCGTCTAGAAGAGACGCCCCTTTTTTAAAATGGGACGTCCTCCGGACGTCCCAAATGCCAGTTTGTAACCTGCCCAAGATTCTTCAGATGCAAGCCTGGAAACAAGAGACCAATGGAGTTGATGGATTATTTATGGTCTGACAGCTTCTTGCAACTGTTTCCTGATTAACAAGCATTCAAGCTTTTACCAATATCACAATTCTAAGCTATTGGTGGCTTTAGGTGCAATTTGAAATATCTTGGACTAGCAACCAGTGTAATCCCCCCCTTTAACAATGGCAGTTTATGTCTATATGGTATTCCAGTCTGCTAATGGGATTATGACACTAGAATACCCTAATGATCTTACCCTTTCTTGTTCCAATAAACGGGAAATCTGTACAAACTCCTCTTATGCATTTTTGTTAACCTTTATTCTTTAAACTAGTGTGCATGTGTATTCTTATACAAAGTGCACATTTTGCTTTTCATTACCTTAATAAAATGTAAAGCATCAGACCAGAGATAGTTAAATGAGATGACTTATCATGAGTATAATAAATAATAATAATAAAATTTTTATTTATATGCCGCCCTTCCTTCGATCAGGGCGGCTTACAACATATTAAAAATACAGACAGTTACAATAAAACACAATAAAAGCAAACCAACAACAAAGCCCCAAAGCCCAACCTCTTGGCCACGAAAGAGAGGAGGGAGGCCCACAGGATATTTACTCGGGGAATGCCTGTTGGAATAGGAAGGTTTCGAGGTCCTTCCTAAATTGGGCCAGGGTAGTGGACGAGCGGAGCTCTGTGGGCAGCGCATTCCAAAGGGCTGGGGCAGCTATGGAAAACGTCCTCCGAGTGGTGGAGACTAATCTAGCC
>NW_024838627.1:0-1177 GCF_019175285.1 Sceloporus undulatus
ACCAGCGCATGCACCATAGTTTTTAGGTCTTCCGGTTCCAGGAAGGGACACAGTTGGTGTATCAACTGAAGCTGATAACAGGCCCTCTTGGCCATCGCATCTATCTGAGCTGACATCTGGAGCAACCGATCCAGGAGCACTCCCAAACTGAAAACACAGTCCTTTAGGGGAAGTGTGACTTCATCCAGGACTGGTTGACAGACCCCCATACCCAGAATAGGACCTCCAACAATACACACCTCCGATTAATCTGAATTCAGTTTCAATCTGTTTTTCCTCATCCAGCCCATTACTGCCTCAAGACATTCATTCAGAGGGAGATGCCTTCTTTAGTTGGCACTGAGATATCTCTGGATGTCATGAGCATACAGATAGCACCCGCCCCATGCCTCTGGATGAACTCTCTTGGCGGTTTGATGTAGATGTTGAATAGCATTGGGGATAGGAAGGCGCCCTGGGCAATGCTGGATTTAAGATCCTTTTAGAGGAGCAACTGTCCTCAAGCATCTCCATCTGGAATCTGCTTGAGAAATAGGACCGGAACCATTGTAATGCACTGCTCCCGATCCCCAATTCCCTCAGGCATTACAGAAGGATGCCATGGTCAATACAGTAGTATCAAAAGCCACTGAGAGGTCCAAAAGCATCAACAGGGTCACACTTCCCCTGTCAATACTGAAGTGGAGATCATCTAAGGTGAGCATAGCAATCTTGACTGTGTATCCCATCCTGAAGCCAGGTTGAAATGGATCTAGGTAATCTGTTTCATCCAAGACCATTTGGAGTTGAAGAGAAATGAAAGACAGGAGACCGCTCTGTAATTCTTCATGTTCAAGGGGTCTGGGGAGGGCTTTTTCAGAAGCGGCCGTATCACTGCTTCTTTTAAGCAAGATGGAAAATAGCCCTCCCTAAGAGATGCATCTATGATATATCACAGGTGAGTCCTAAGTGCATCTCCTCCTTGGAGGACCAGCCATGAAGGGCAAGGGTCCAAAGGGCAAGTTGTCTTCTTCACACTTCCAAGGAGCTTGTCCACATCCTAAGTACTCACAGATTCACATTGATCCAGTATGATCTTATTCACAGAGTCACTGGACACCTCACCTATAGCCTCTATAATTTTCATCAAATGTTTTACTGTTTTAATTGTTGAGGTATGGAGCAGCATTGAAAATGT
>NW_024838628.1:0-1177 GCF_019175285.1 Sceloporus undulatus
TCTGATGCTTCATTTTCAAAGAAATAATTTTCCAGAACTTGGAAAAAACTACTTTTGGAGGATTCTGGAAGCTATAGTTAAAATAAAACCTTTTCAATCTCTGCAGTTTACCCATTGACTGTTATCCAGGAGGGTAAAAAAGCTGGGGAATATCTGCAAAGTAAATCTACATTTTAAATAAAATTAGTGTTTAAATAAGATAAAGTGCACAAAGTTGATAAACACTGGCTTGTCACATGCCCATGATAATAAGGGGGTGGAGGGGGGGGGGATCTACAAAGTTAGATGTGAAATAAAAGTGTTCATGTTTTCCTTCCTTTCTTCCCCAGGAAAGCTGCTTGTTTGTCATTTTTTTCCTGTCCTTTGGCACAGAGATGTGCTCTAGGGAAGTGATGCCAAAACTGAACAGACTATTTCAAGACACATCTGGCTCCCAAACAGAAAAATGTGGCTTGCTGTGGGTTTTGTATTAAGTGAGAGCTGGAGGGTGAAGGCCAAGCCGGCTGCAGAGACAGTGTGCTCATCTTCTTTTGTAAGCAGCTCTGCTTGTTTAGCATGTTGTCCTGGAAAAGAAACAACAAAAACAACATCAGAACCATCCACTTGCAAGGACCTCTGAGCAGTAAATTAAGGTGGCAGCTGGGTTCTAATGAGTTCTTTGCCCAGCCAGGGTACTATCCAATGTAATTTATCTCAGATGCTTATCATCTAGACATGAGGAACACACTGCAAATGGAACCCTCTCCCATCTCCTCCAAAACTCATTTTCCTCAGCAATAGCTGACAGAAATAAGTCAGTCATTAAAGACTTCGTTTACGGTCTTGCTGTGATCCTATCTATAGCAACTGAATACCTCTGGGAGTTCCTGCAGTCTGGTGATATGCATAAAATGGTGACACTGAGTCTGCGAGTGCATCTCACCACTGACTCACGGAGTGACCTTGGTCACTTCACGTCCATCTCCTTTTTGTGGTTCCAATTTATTATTATTATTAACCTTTATTTATAAAGCGCTGTAAATTTACACAGCGCTGTACATACAATCTTTTTAATTGGACGGTTCCCTGCCCTCAGGCTTACAGTCTAAAAAGACACGACACAAAAGGAGAAGGGAAAGGTGGTGGGGAAGGGGCCTCTCTAGTAGGATAATACATATAAAATACATAGCAATACAGG
>NW_024838629.1:0-1177 GCF_019175285.1 Sceloporus undulatus
AGCCATTGCTGCTGCTTCTGTACCTGCAGGAGCTCTGTGGAGAGGCTTCTCAGCACACTGCCACTTATCTTGAGGGTGTGCTCACCCCTACAACCAATAAGAAGAAAATGTAGAGGGATCCCTCTGATCACATAGCAGGGGCCTCCCCATCACATCTCCATGTGATCAGCCACATGATCAGGGTGTCCCTCTACCCTCTCTTCTCGATGGTTGCATGGACAAACACACTCTCGGGAGAAATAGCAATGTGCCAGGCAGCCTCTCCATGGAGCTCCCGCAGATACAGCAGCAATAGTGCCAACTCTGGAGACAGGCTATCTCTTTTCCTTTGCTGCTCTTCACAGGGATGGGAGGAGGGATGTGGCACCTAGTGTGTTATCAGTGAGCCAGCCTGAGTTGGGCCTAACTCAGTTGTTCACATGCCATGAAAAACCCATGCTAACCCTGCAGTATTCTGCCAGAAGTTGGTGTGCTTGTGCAAACAGACAGCACTGGCCTCTGGGTGAGGATTACTTTTTTTGTCCATGCACTCAAGGCCTAAATGGGAAGAAGAAACTCTGACATAAACTTTTGTAGACTCAGTCCACTTTTTAAGATGCAATGTGTGAAGTGCACTGAGTCCTCAGAAGTTTATTCCAGAAATTTTTTCTTGCCATTTGACACTGGATTCCTTTGCATCTTTTAGATATAAAAGAAGGATCTATAAGAAAAACAACATCCAAACAGTGGCTACAATTAACAAAAGGAAGAAAATTGAGGGAGTAAAATGGAGTGAGCATGAGAGTGGCAGTGCTGGTATCATTAAGAATGCTGTATGCACAGCATGAGAAGCTCTTTGACAGGAATAACTTTTTTTAAAAAAAAAATCTTACACTGTGTTGTGTGTGAGTGAGTGTGTGTGTGTGTGTGTGTGTGTGTGTGGAGAGAGAGAGAGAGAAACACATGCACCCTATACTGTTTCCACATTCGGACCAGCTGAGTCTTTTCTGGGGCCACATCAAATGTAAGTTTCTCAAGGAAAATTCTCATTGAAAGAGAATTATGGTTTTATCAATTAACTTAAGATGGTGAATCATGTGTCCTAAAGGGGAAGGATATTTGAAGAAGCATATAGCAGCTATGTGGCAGATATTATTAGCTATCCTCTGGAATCCAGATCATGCCTTGGTTTTTAAAG
>NW_024838630.1:0-601 GCF_019175285.1 Sceloporus undulatus
GGGGGAAGTTCCTCCAGAGAGGCAGTCATCCTTCTGGCTTAGAGATTTGGGGAAAGATTTTTTGGAGAGGCAGCAACCGATGAAAATCGTCTGCATCCAAGGCTCTTCTGTTGCGTCTCCACAGACAAGAAGGAGTCAGGTAGTGGGAATGCAGGTACAGGATACATCGGTGCATGTTACTCTGAATTATTGTGATGTCATGATGACATCATTTTGATTGACAGCCAAAACAAGTGAATGTGAACGGAAAAGTAACAGAACCGGTTTAAATATACACCGATTCATCCATGAATGGGAACAAAACCAGGACAATTACAGCGAATCAAAATAAAATGTTAAGTAAATGGGAACGATGAAGATAAAGCAATTTGAAAAGCAGGATAAAACTCACTGCATTTTAAGTTGCTTTATAATGAACCGCTGTATCTGTTGCGTCTCCGCAGACAAAATGGAGTCAGGTATGGGAATGCAGGTACAGGAGACATCGGTGCAGTTACTAACTACTCCACTCATTCATTCTCATACTTACTCCGAATTATTGTGACGGTCAGGAGACGTCGCTTGCCCTTTGATTGACAGACCAAAACAAGTGAATGTGAAC
>NW_024838630.1:626-1177 GCF_019175285.1 Sceloporus undulatus
TGTGAATGAAAAAGTAACAGAACCGGTTTAAATATACACCGATTCATCCATGAATGGGAACAAAACCAGGACAATTACAGCAAATCAAAATAAAATGTTAAGTAAATGGGAACGATGAAGATAAAGCGATTTGAAAAGCGGGATAAAACTCACTGCATTTTAAGTTGCTTTATAATGAACCGCTGTATTTAAAATTGTTGTAAATCGTAAGTGAGAATGCCCCCCACATTTTTCAGACATATTTAGGGGTTCCATTTAGCAATTATAATATCTATGAAGGTAGGAAACTTGCTTGTTCTCTAATGTTTCTTTTCCTACCTGAGCTTGCTTAGTTTCATGGTTGATTCCAGGGGCCCTTTGTTACTCGAAATGCCGGAGTCTGGGAAGGACACCCACAAGTCCTATGCTTTAAGGGGAATTTAGTACTTAGCTGAAAAGAGAGATATAGTTTGGTTGGGGCAAGAGTGACCTCAGGATTCAGCCCAACTGTGCCAGGCCCAGAAGCACACTGAATTCCAAATGCACTTGAAATAGGTTTTATCTTCTATTTA
>NW_024838631.1:0-1177 GCF_019175285.1 Sceloporus undulatus
GGAAAAAAAGAGAAAAATTGGCTCTTAAATATAATTTGCTCCAACAAAAAGAAAAAGAATTGAGCAATAATACTTCAAATAAAGTAATCATAAAAGAAAGAAAGACCCTTAAAAACAGATTGAAATAGAAAAAACAAAGAAATACAAAATAAGCTCGAATACATGAAACAAAAATACTTTGAGCAAGGTAACAAGCCTGGACGTTGGTTGGCATATAAACTAAGAAAACACAGAGAAAGAAACATCATAACAGAAATAAGAAAGAAAGACGACAAATTAACATCTGAGCAATCAAAAATCAGAAAAGAATTCCATAATTTCTATACTAACCTATACAAAGGTTCCTCCATACCCAAACAGAATATATTGGAATTGTTAAAGAAAGTTGACTTAAAACCCTTCAACAAACAACAAAGAGATTCATTAAATGGGCCAA
The DNA here is from genome assembly GCF_019175285.1 of Sceloporus undulatus. NCBI lineage: Eukaryota > Metazoa > Chordata > Lepidosauria > Squamata > Phrynosomatidae > Sceloporus > Sceloporus undulatus. The sequence continues at coordinate 437 of NW_024838631.1, forward strand.
TTACCATAGCAGAGGTATCCAAAGTGATTAGAAAAAGTGAAAAAGGCAAAACACTGGGCCCTGATGGCTTCTCTATAGAATATTACAAAAAATATGAAGATCAATCTTCTTGTTGCAATGGCTCTACCTCTATTTTGTTCCCTCTAAAAAAGACATTCAACGCTATCGGAATAAACAGATACCCAGATACGTGGAAGCAGGCCAATATTGTCCTAATATCAAAAGAAAACAGAGATCCAACTGATGTGAAAAATTATAGACTGATTTCTTTACTGAACACGGACTATAAACTTTTTTCAATGATATTAGCAGAAAGGTTAAAAAAATTCTAAAAGAGTGAATACAGGAAGAACAAGTGGGATTTTTACCGCAGAGACAACTCAAAGACAATATCTGTTATATAATCAATATAATAGAACACTTTGAACAACATAGCGAAAAAAAGTTGGCATTAATATTCGCAGATTTGGAAAAAGCTTTCGATAATGTCAGCTGGGAGATGCTCATTAACACCTTAGAAAAAATGAAGTAGGACCAGTTTTTCTTAGATGGATCCAGGAAATATACAAAGATCAAAGGGCAAAATTGATTGTCAACTCTGGAAAATCAGAAGAATTTAAAATATCCAAAGGGACCCATCGGGGATGCCCCCTGTCCCCGCTATTGTTTATTTGTTTTCTAGAGGCTTTAAACAATAGGATAAGGAAAGAAGATAATGTTCTAGGATTAAAAGTCAAAAAA
>NW_024838632.1:0-1177 GCF_019175285.1 Sceloporus undulatus
CGGTCCCTGAGATAGCTTGGACCCAAGCCATTTAGGGCTTTAAAGGTGATAACCAACACCTTGTACTGGGCCCGGAAGCTGATAGGCAGCCAGTGGAGGGATCTCAAAACCAGAGTAATGTGGTCCCTCCTAGATGTTCCTGAGACAAGCCTGGCTGCCATGTTTTGAACCAGCTGTAATTTCTGAGTCAAGCACAGGGGTAGCCCCATGTAGAGTGCATTACAGAAGTCAAGGCATGAGGTTACCAGCGTGTGCACAACCGTCTCGAGATGCCTTACTTCCAGAAAAGGGCGCAGCTGGCGTATCAGCCGAAGCTGATAACAGGCACTCCTGACCGTTGCATTTACCTGATTTGTCATCAGGAGCTACGAGTCAAGGAGCACCCCCAGACTGCGAACACAGTCGCTGGAGGAGAGTGTGACCCCACTGTGGATTGACACGTGATTGCGTTAGGAGTGTGTTCGGAGTGCCAGCGATCGTGTGTGGTGACCTTTCGCTCAATAACGTGAATACGCATGATTCCATTCAGGATGACACTGGATTATATTTCCAATTTCAGTTGTGTGATATTGTCCAAAGTCTACCATACTTTGAATTTCTTTATCTTCCTCACATCACTATTTTTTGAACTAAAACAGGGGTGGACCATAGGTCATCCCTACTCCACAAACCCGTTGCAGGTTACATCATTCCTGGTGTGACTACAAGTTACCCAACATTTTAATGGCATGTTTGTGTGGCTGTTGGGATAGTTTGGACTCATACCAGAAGAAGGAGAAAGGTGTCATCAGCATCAGCATTGCCCTATAAAAGATCAAAAAGACAAATTTTATAGTACATCTTAATCCAATTATAACAAAAACAAACTTTCAGGTCTGTTAATATCCACATAATTTCTAGCTTCCATGGAATTAATAAAAAGGTCACCAGATACTAGAAAAACGGGTGATCTTTTATCTGCTCTCTTAACTGAACCCACTCTGTTAGCTTAATTATCCCTGCAACTTTCCAAACTTTACACAACATTTGTTTAAAGTTGGATTAACATTACTCTTCCTGTTTCCTGTGATCAAAATCCTACAAGTAAACAATAGGTTCTAAATCATTTCTTTGTACATGGGGCCTGTTTCGTCCGTCTACACAACAAAGTAAAATAGTTGAGGATTATAGGACACCC
>NW_024838633.1:0-908 GCF_019175285.1 Sceloporus undulatus
TTAAGTAATCACTATAAGAACAGACAGGAATGTTGGACTAGTTTAATCATTCTGTTTAATGCATGTCATTTATCTATTTATTTTAAAAATGTTTTAATTGTACTTTCTGTTTGTTTGTTTGTTTGTTTGTTTGTTTTTTAATTGCTGTAAAGCCGCTCTGAGTCCCAGTCCTGGGAAAAGAGCGGGATATAAATAAATAAATAAATAAATACTATCTCTTTACTTATTCTGTACTGAAATGCCCCTATCCTGTCCTCTGCTCCATTATCCTCAGGTTGAGCACCCTTTGCTTTTTCTGAGAAGACTGAGACAAAGAAGGTGTTGAGTAATTCTGCCTTTTCTCTGTCTTCTGTTAGCATTTTGCCAGATAGAACATCTTTGAAGAACATAAAACAGAATCAAGGTATACTTCCATAAACTTTTTTCAGTTTAATAAAAAAAACTTAGATTGAATTGATGTTTGGAGACACCTTTATGGAAGTGCAAGGGATTATACCTACTTCTCAGGAAGACATAAAACCTTCTCAAGGATTGATTTATTTTTAGTCTCTAAAACATTGTGCAACATGATTATAAAAATTACAAAGTTATATGTAAAAAAATCAGGGATATAATGCCAAGGTAAATTTCTGATCATAATCCAATTACAATGTCTCTTAGAGAATTAAAAATTGATTATAATTGGAGACTTGATGAAAACTTACAAAGTGATCAGGACGTGTTTTAAAAAAACAAACAAACATTTAAATTGCATTTTGAAGAAAATCTGGATAAGGGAGTAAATATAATAACTGTATGGGAGCAAGGAACAGGGTTGTAGCCGGGGGGGACCCCCCCCTTCCATTAGAAAAATGAATGGTGTGTGCTGCTGCGCCGCCGCACTCAAGCCCCATTATAATGGGGCTTGA
>NW_024838633.1:1008-1177 GCF_019175285.1 Sceloporus undulatus
GCACTTAGTCTGGATCCCCCCCCCCTTCCTAAAATCCTAGCTACGTCCCTGCAAGGAAGGCTATGCGTGGCTTCTTTATTCAGAAAAATTGGAAAATTCAAAAGAAGCAAAAGGAGAAGATTTAGAAAATAATGTCAGGAGTTAGGAGTACAGAACAAAAACTACAAGA
>NW_024838634.1:0-392 GCF_019175285.1 Sceloporus undulatus
TATTTATTATTTTAATAGCTTTTATGAATTTAATATTATATACTTACAAATATTGTACCTGCACGATTCTTAATATCTTGTATGACTTATATTTCAGTTATATTTTGTTATTTATATTGAATATCTCCTTGGAGTATCTACTACTCGACGCTCCTTTTACACGTGTTTTGGCTCGGTTAAAGATCAGTAAAGAATGAGAAATAAGGTTCCTTAACTGGTCCCAGTGTAGGTTAAGGGAAATCCTTTTATAATTCACTGGATGATGGCAGCGTGATTTAAGGAAGTTAAGGGTCTGCTGGGCTAAGAGCCATAAAGTCTAAATGTGTAATTAACAATTTGTAATCCACTCTGATAGCCTTTTGGCTGAAGAGAGGGATATAAAAACATTATTA
>NW_024838634.1:492-1177 GCF_019175285.1 Sceloporus undulatus
AGTTTGCACTCTACGTCTTTTTGTAAAAATAGCTACAAAACTGATAACAGCATTTGGGACATTTAGTCTTTTAATAAAATATGGCAGATTTAAATGCTGCTTTAAAACCTCTTTCCATCTGCCAGCTTTGTGCTGGTTTTGGGGGGAAATGAGAAAGTGTTGGGAGGGAGGCACTGCCAACAGAATTAGGAGATGCATTGCAGGCTATGGACAGTTTGTGGCCAAGAAAGGTCCAAAACACACAGCAGCAATAGTCCATTTTGAGAGCGCTTTAACTGCCCTTGCCCAGTGCTAGGGAATCCTGGGAACTGGAGTTTATTGTGGCACCAGAGCTCTCTGTCAGAGAAGGCTCAATGTCTCACAAAACTACATTTCCCAGAATTCCCTAGCACTGAGCCAGGGCAATTAAAGCAAGAGAAAAGGCTACTACTGCCTTTCAGATCCAGTTTGCTCCAAATCCTTTATGATGCCAGAAACCCCTTTGTTAGGAAGCGAACCCCGAATATCTCAGGAAGGCTCTCTATCTCCCAAGGCCCCCTCCCTCCAGGGACTCCTTCCACTCTTCCCCTCAGTCGCTTTTTCTCTCCCTGATGGCCTCAAACTGCCAACTGCCAAGTGCTGAGGAAGAGGCAACCATGTTTGTTCCGGTGGCCATTTTGGTTTCTGGTGGCCATTTTGTGTTCTG
>NW_024838635.1:0-1177 GCF_019175285.1 Sceloporus undulatus
CAGCATCCATAGTTTTTTTGTGGGTTTTTTTGGGCTATGTGGCCATGTTCTAGAAGAGTTTCTTCCTGACATTTTGCCAGCATCTGTGGCTGGCATCTTCAGAGAATGCTTGCCAAGCATTCTCTGAAGATCCAGCCACAGATGCTGGCAAAATGTCAGGAAGAAACTCTTCTAGAACATGGCCACATAGCCTGAAAAACCCACAAAAACTATTTCTAAGGATTCTTTATGGTGTGGTATGGGAGAAGGTCAGTTGGAGGAGGTGACACCATGACTTACTACACTGGGTAGCATCAACCCTAGTGCACCACTAGTCACAGATAAGGGATAAACCTTGAAAAGCTACTTCTAAAATTAATTAGTTTGAGTTCCAACACTTAAGTATTAGTTACTGTTATAGTAACTAATAGTATCTTCTGCTTTCATTTATGTAGTCTATTTGATTTCTATATAGGCTATCTGAACAGTTGTCTGCTCCCTGAAGATTGTGATTTCAATCAACAAAATGTTGGCTTCAGAAAATTTGTGAAGTTGCTCTCCAGCTTGATTTATTGATCCTAGACCAAATTCTCTACCCATGTTTCTATTTTGTTTTTATTTTGTACTGAATTTACTTATGATTTTCAACAGGCCTTGTTTTGGCCTGTGATTCTTTATGGATGTCAGCAAAGAATGTTTTGATTTTTTCTTGTTCTGTCCCTGTCTGGAGTATAAATATATTATATTTGTATTGATAGGCAATATAGATGGACAGACAAACAGAGAGATACACAGAAAGACAGATAGACAGACAGACAGATAGGTATTGATATTTCCCAGTATAAAATATCAGTATCACTGGCATAAAGTGAGAATTTGCATAGCAGAAGTCGTGAATGCCTTTTGATTTATGAGAAACCAGATTTTTGTTCCTTTGCCTTACACATCTTTACTGCCAATATTAATTAGAAACCTCTTTTCCAGTGAAAGAAACGGAACACAGAAACCAATAAATTTCTTTGCCAATGTTTAATTGCATCATAAAACAGGCATCCAAGAAACCTGAGGTTTTTTTGTTTTTGTTTTTGTCATAAGAGTAAAAACAAAGTGTTTGAGAACTCTCTGTTAGAATCTTTAATGAACACATTTACTGTCAGGAAAAAGCCACATGGGATATATAGTCACAAGAAATATAATA
>NW_024838636.1:0-1177 GCF_019175285.1 Sceloporus undulatus
AAAATTTCGTAACCTGGGTATTTCGTATCCCGAGGTACCACTGTACTAGCAGAAAATAAAGGCTTGGAACAGTTCCTGAAGAACGTCAAGGCGGAAAGCGCAAAGGTAGTTTATAGTTGAACATTAAGAAAACAAAAATAAATACCACAGATTACTGATATAATTTTTAAAGTAGATGCTGAAGACATTAAAAGTGTTAAAAAAAATTTCATACCTGGCTCAGTCATTGATCAGAATAAAGACTGCAATTAACAAATCAGAAGAAGACTAGAACTGGAAAGAGCTATGAAGACACCAGATAAGAACCTGAAGTGTAAAGATGTATCATTGAATATTAAAATTAGGATGGTTTATGAAATCATATTTTGCTTTACTTTGTATGGTGGTGAAAGCTGAACAGTGAAGAAAAATAGGAAGATAATTCTATTCATTTGGTGTTGGAGAAGAGTTCTGTGGATATTCTGGCTTGCTAGAACGATAAACAAATGGGTCTTAGACCAAATCAGGCCTGAACTGTCCCTAGAAGCTGATTAAACTGAGACAGATGTACTTGGGAACATCATTTGAAAAAAATGACTAGAAAAAACAATAATGCTTGGTTAGGTGGAAGGATGTATGAAAAAAGGAAGTGCATTCTAGATGGGTAAACTCGATTAGGGTACCTACGGCCTTGAGTCTGCTAAACCTGTGTAGATGATAGAGTGACTAAGAGGTCTCACATTGATAGTGTCGCCAGACGTTGCTTGACTTGAAGGCAATTAGCAACAATGATACTGATCTAGTGTTTCAAAGACAAGTTATAAGTTATATATTTGAACATTTGAAAATTAATTATTGGTACAAGTATGAATATCAACATTCTCTAGTCTCCTGCATCCTAAATGTCTGTTCTGACTTAGATTTTTTCTTTCTTTTTTTTAATATTTAAATCTTTATTGAAAATTTCCTTAAGACAGATACAAATAACATATACATATAACATACATATAACATACAAACAAACACCAATAGAGTACAAAGCAGCCCATAAAATACAAAATATACAACATTTAAAAAATGGTTGATTTCCTGAAGGAGAAAGGACATGCTTTTAAATCAAGTTAAATTCCCTAATACATTTATTAATCAAGAAAGTAAGTGATTCTTACAAGCCTATATTATAGGATATAGATAAACT
>NW_024838637.1:0-1177 GCF_019175285.1 Sceloporus undulatus
GGCGTCCTCTTCGGGGAGGCCGGCGAGCCGGCTTATGAGGGGCCGCTCTCACCTGGCCCCTCCCCTTCTAAAGACGCCGTCGCGGCGGCAAACAAAGAGTCCTCACCAGGGCCGCTGCCAGATGCAGCTAGTAGATGCTGCCATCTTTATGAGAGAAGCATGCAGGATGTTCTTGCTTATAAACTGCTGCTTGTCTTTACTGCAGAATTTGTAGACTCTATTTCATCCTTTATTTATTCTTACTTTGCAGATGGTAACCCCACCAACAAAACAAACCCCCCCCCCCACACGTGTGCTTAGATAACACAAGTTGCACCTATTTGTTTTTCTAATATTAGATATATTCTCACCTTTTCTGGTATAAATCTAAGATATTTATACTATTGTGTGTGTAAATACCCAGGAATATGCTCCATTAAACAACTGTGGGCCTGTTTTCTGAAGAAACATGTAGATGATTGTTCTGTAAATTTTGTAAACATTTCAAATAGTGCAGTTTTATTTGATAACTCATGTGCTGATAAAACAGTGAGATATATTTAGGTTTGATTTTTTTAAAAAAAGTATTGCACGTATTTCCATTTGCCACAACTAACTTAGCCGTCCTCCTGTCCTTTCTCCACTGTAGCTTATAAAATTCTGCACTAACAGCTGCACTTTGACAATAAGATATATAGTCAAATCAATCAAAAAGAGATTTCTATACATGGTGCAGTAAACAGTGTACAATACTATGTTCATTTGGGAACATAGACTTTGAAAGAGATTTCATTAGGCTTGTTTTATAAAATCAATAGGTATAAATTGGAAATGCTTAATTTTTTTATAAATGAGTTTTAACAATAATTCATTTGTATTATATAAATGCTGACACAAATAAAAAGCAGCTTCATTAAGATCTCTGTGAGGGTCAGGATACAAGCAAGATGCATCTTAGGTTCATAGCAGTTTCCCCCGCTTATTGGGACTAAGAGTTTTAAGGTTTTCAGAATGTTTTGTATTTGCATAATTACGTGGTCTACTGAGTTTCTGAAGTAAAACTAAGCATAATGTGAGCATGTGAATGATGCAGCTATGTAAGAGCAAGGTGTTTCTCTGGAACTTATTATTATTAACCTTTATTTATAAAGTGCTGTAAATTTACACAGCGCTGTACATACAATCTTTTTAATTGGAC
>NW_024838638.1:0-1177 GCF_019175285.1 Sceloporus undulatus
TACCCACATCCCAAGCCATTTAGGCCAAAATCCTATTGGTGATGAAAGTATAAGTTGCATTATGCGTGCTTCATATCACTTTTAGACAGTGCAGAAGGGACAGATGCAGGTAATGGTGCCAGGAGCAGGGTTCTGCATGCAAAACTGTTGCAATTGTGTTATAATACAGCCAGCTATGCCTAGTTTATAATTTCATAAAGTTTACTGCCTCTGCACATTATACACGGAGGTAACAGCTATACATATTCATGATTTCTCATATGTTGCACTCGTATTCTTTATAGGGATATATTCAGTGTGGGGATTGTGTGATGCTAGTTTATCATATTCATGCCATGCTGGGATGATGTACGATGGTTCTAATGGTTAAAACCAGCACCTGCAGAAACCAGCACATCACCATTGCAGAACAAATAAGGTCTCATATGTTTCAGTTCAGTAGTGCCAGCAAGCAAATTAGTAGCAACGTTTTGTACCAATTTACTTTTCTGAATGCTATCCAAGGTTAGCCCTGTAGAAGGTGTTTTGCAAGAATCAGAATGGAGGTAATTAGCACATTAATGTCCATTCATGTTCAACCTCCCAGCAACTAAGTAATATGAATATTTTATATTCCAGCAAGTTATTAGATCATATTACCATCTAGTGGCACAGCTAGTGCAACAAATCCAGTACAGTTTTCCTTTTGCCTTTAGTTTTCTGTTTTCTGAGATTTGATTATCTTTCCATGCATGCAATCCTGAGTGTTTTATAAACTCAACAAAATTTCAGTAGTTGTTTGTGTGAAGGACTACTGTTAAGTGGTTGGTCTAAAAATCTCAGTGAATATGAATAAGCCATTTCATGCATCTAAAAGTTCACTGTACTGTAGCCATAATATATCATGTGCCAGTGCGTTAGAGCAACTACTATTTTAGCTGAAAGTATGCAAATGGATCTTCTATCACCTTTGAGACTAACTGGAAAAAAAAGACATTTATAGTACAAGCCTTTCATAGACTTGGTCTACTTTATCAGATTCAGATGCATCAGATGTATTCTAGCTGAAATTTAAAAAACATAATAAGTACTGTTTTAAATGTTTTAATATTATTACTGTTTAATTCTGTTTTAGTACTGGGAATGGGTGGTGGTGGTAGGTCTAGGGTTTGATTTTTTAACTCTATTGTAATTTGTT
>NW_024838639.1:0-1177 GCF_019175285.1 Sceloporus undulatus
AAAATATCCCATGAAACATGTGCCAAAATACTTTGATTGACTGGCAGCATCACATCCTGTGAGACTGCCATAGAGTGCTGAGTCAGAGCAAATGGCATGGTGCAAGCTAACTGCAGAGGACGCTTCATGCTGTGTGGCACCAGGATATGACTCACAACCAATACAGTATACAGCTCACATGTGGATTGGTGTGAATTGGACTGGAGTTGTGTGTACAAGAGATGGTGAAGTTGATGGAAGTCGGAGAGGAGAGTTTGTAAATATCTGTATAATTTTGCAACTCAAGATAGAGAACCTCCAAGGATTTCGATGAAATCAACTGTGTTTGTGTCTTATTTTTAAGTGAAAAGTGGCCAGTGCATTGCCAATATCTATATCTGGATATTTGTTTCCATACTCTGCTATGTTATTGTTGAGCTGCATCTAGGAGCGTCACCCTCAGATTGTCCTGTATATTGGCTCACGAACGCGATCGGAATTCAGAGCCAAGAAGGACCAAGAGCCAGTGTGCTAATCCTTTTTGTCTGAGATATTTTCAGCAAGCACCCATTGCATTCAATTTGGTTTCAAACCATTCTCTCCCCCAGGAATCTTTCTAAAGCGATTTAAACCTTTTTGAACACTCGGTTTCTGACCCCCAAGAAACAATCACAGTATAAATATCTGCCCTGACTGGCTGTTCTGTGATGTCAGTCCAATTACAGACAGACAGTCTGTTGGGTTACATTGCTAAACCCCTCACTACACTCACCAGCCCCACTTGCCATTGGAGTTACTGATTTCTCTCCCCATTCTGGACCCTCAGCAATTCGAATCAAGATCCATCTAGGTAAAGTTTTACCATTAGCAAAGCCTCACATTATTCACCACTCCCACCTTTGTTACCTAGTTCGTGTGTGTGTGTGTGTGTGTACACCTATATCTGCATATGCGTGTGTATGCGTGTATTTTGCTTTTCCCCTAAATAAAACATAAAAACCTATTTCAAGTGCCTTTGGAGTTCTGTGTGATTCCGGCCTGGTATAGTTGGGCTGAATCCCGAGGTCGCTCTTGCCCCAACCAAACTATAGCTCTCCTTTCAGCTAAGTACCAAATTCCCCTAAAAGCATAGCACTTGCGGGTGTCCTCCCCAGACTCCAGCATTTTGGGTAACAAAGGGCCTCTGGAATCAATCATG
>NW_024838640.1:0-685 GCF_019175285.1 Sceloporus undulatus
TTGTGCTGGTTTTGGGGGAAATGAGAAAGTGTTGGGAGGGAGGGACTGCCAACAGAATTAGGAGATGCATTGCAGGCTATGGACAGTTTGTGGCCAAGAAAGGTCCAAAACACATGGCAGCAATAGTCCAGTCTGAGAGCGCTTTAACTGCCCTGACCCAGTGCTAGGAAACCTGGGAATTGGAGTTTATTGTGGCACCAGAGCCCTCTGACAGAGAAGGCACAATGTCTCAGAAAACTACATTTCCCAGAATTCCCTAGCACTGAGCCAGGGCAGTTAAAGCGGCCTCAGATTGGATTATTGCTGCGGTGTGTTTTGGATTTAGGTGACTCTTGGCAAGTCACACTCTCTCAGCCTCAGAGTAACCCCTCTCTGAAGAAAGCTGCCAAGAAAACCCCATGATAAGGTTGCCTTAGGGTCACCATAAGTTGGAAACGACTTGAAGACACACGTGAAGAACAGGAGAAATGTCTGCAGTTATTTCACAGGTTGTACATGGGAATGGGAGGCAGTGTGGTGCAGTGGTTTAAGTGTTGTGTTACAACTCTGGAGGCCAGGGTCCAGTGTGTGAGACTCTGGAAATACTCTGGCCAAAGATCCACAACAAACTTCAGATGCAACAGAAAATTTATTGATAGAACTGGAACAAAGTATTCTTGCCACGTCTTTGCCAAAACTGAAGACC
>NW_024838640.1:785-1177 GCF_019175285.1 Sceloporus undulatus
CTCCTGAAGTGGCTGGCACCTTTCCTGGTGACGGAGATTCCTTAGTCGTCATGTTGGAAGAGTTTTGGCAAACTGTGAGACTCTGGAAATACTCTGGCCAAAGATCCACAACAAACTTCAGATGCAACAGAAAATTTATTGATAGAACTGGAACAAAGTATTCTTGCCACGTCTTTGCCAAAACTGAAGACCCAGGACAGAATCAAAACCTTAAGATTCCCTCCAGCCCCTCCCAATGAGTGGTTTCCCGGCACCTTTCCCTTTGATGTAAAACCCCTTTCTTTGATCTGTAAAAGTAAGGAGGAAGGTTTTGACCATTTGGTTTCTGGCTTTCCTATGGCGCCTAGATCTAAGGCTGTATACCGGCTTGGGCTCAGATCCTCAATAGCCCC
>NW_024838641.1:0-1177 GCF_019175285.1 Sceloporus undulatus
AAGAAGAATGAATTTGGACAGAATTTGGGCAGGAAAGGGGAGGAAAAAGGTGGGAGGATGCCTATCTTTCCTTACCATTAAAGAGATACGACTCCGTGATGCAAGCGACTCAGGGATGTCCTCGTCAACATAGCTGACCTTGACTTCTGGGAGACTGAGAGAGGGACAGGAGAAGGAGATTGGTATTATTATTGACGATATTGATATTATTATTTCCTTGCCAATAGAGAAATCATTCTTGCCCATAGAGAATCACTGGTGAATATTTGCCCATTGGGAATCACTGGGGAACACCTAGCCATAAAGAAACCATACTTGCCCATAGTGAGTCATTGGGAGATATTTTCCCATAAGGAAACCATATTTGGCTGCCCAGAGAATCATTGAAGAGTACTTGCCGAAGGCATGGTTTCTCTCTGGGCAAATACAGTGCACTCATTTGTTTTAGTATGCCCCAAAAGGAAGGAAGGAAAGACAGAAAGACAGAGGACAGGAAGCAAGCGAGCGAGGAAGGAAACGGGGCCTTACCCTGGACAATCATCCTCGTCCTTTTGGGGCTTTACGCATTGGAACATCCCACAGAAAGGTTTTGCGGCAGCCTGGAAGCAAAGGAAAGAGATGATGAAGGAGAGCCAGGGGGAGAAGAAGAAGGGGTGCCCTGGCTGTCCTCCCACCACTTGGCCTCTGCCCTTCGGCCCTCACTCACTTTCATGCGGTCCTTGAAGCCAGGCATGGTCAATGGAGGAGGCTTGAGTCCTGAGTCCAGGCCAAGGGAGCCTCACAGAAAGCAGCCGCTGGTCTCCAACGGCCGGGTTCCAGAATGGAGTCAAACAGGTTCCAGAGCAGATACGGAACCTTTGTGAGGGAAAGGAAGGCTAGATAGAGGGTTCTCTGGGCTTTGCTGCCTAGAAGCCCTGAACATGCTCCAGATATAACAATATTCCTTGCAAACATAGTGATATTCCCTCCATAGTAAGCCTCCTTGAATAATGCCCTTCAATTGAGGCATTAACTATTTGATGAGGAGGAGTCACTGCTCGCTGTTGGGGCCTGATAGCATTGGTCCTTTTGGGCTGAGTTTTGCCCTGCAGTTGTCCTACAGTTTGGTCTCAAATTTGTTCCACATTTTCTCCCTGGTAAAAGTGGACAATTATGGCAACCCTGCAAAGGGTGCCTA
>NW_024838642.1:0-1177 GCF_019175285.1 Sceloporus undulatus
ATTAAGGAAAAGGTTGCATAACACAGGGTCTATACAGACACATGCATGTTGTTGAAAAACTCATAATCAACTCCATAATGAACTGCATGGTTATTCGGCAGGTCTGTTTCCTTTAAATAATGATTTTTAAATATTCCTCACTCAGGCCAGGGCTTGGAAAGTTACTTTTAAGAATATCCTGGAGCTATCCATAACAACTGAGCAGTTGTAGGATGATGCTCTGGGATTTAGAGCATGACTGTGAAAGGCAAATTTCTCAAGCTAAAAATACACATCCAGCAGGCAGAAGACAAGGCAGTGGAGGAACATATATTGATATTTTGTTGTTATTAACCACTCTCGAGTTGATCTTGACCCATGATGCCACTGTTCTGCTTAATTTCTGTAAACTCATACCTCCTCAATAGAGTCCAAAACACAAAGAAACAGAATGGTTCCCAATTGGCAAAGGGGTCTGACAAGGCTGCATCTTATCATCCTATTTATTCAACTGATATGCAGAACATATTGTAAGGAAAGCAGGCTTGGACACAGGAAAAGGAGGAGTGAAAACAACAGAGACCTACATCAACTACTAAGGAAGATGATGGAAGAAAGTGCAAAGACAGGCTTATTGTTGAACATGAAGAAAACAAAAATACTGATCAGAGAGAATTTATATAAATTCAACCTAGACAATGAAGAAATAGATATAGTAAAGGAGTTCTCCTACCTGGGGTTAAACACTGATCAGAGTGGGGACTGCAGCCAGGACATGAGAAAATTAAGAATGGGGAGGGTGTCTATGAAAGAACTAGAAAAGATCCTAAAATGCAAAGATATACAACTGAGCACAAAAATTGGAATCATACAAGCCACTGTATTCCTTATTACCGTGTATGGATGTAAGACCTGGACAGTTAAGAAAGAAGATAGGAAGAAAATCAATTCATTTGAGATGTGGTGCTGGAGGAGAGTGCTAAGGATTCCATGGATGGCTAAGAAGACAATCAAATGGGTCCTAGAGCAGATCAAGCCAGAAATAAGAGCATTTAAATCTATATGGCAGAGATGGAGAATGCCTGGCCTCTGGATGCCTTAGCCTAGCTCCTAGAAGTGCCAGTGAACATGTTCAGTGGTAAAGGACTGGGGGAACATAGTTTTTATTCATCTTTCCTGCTATACTTGCAGCCCACCA
>NW_024838643.1:0-1177 GCF_019175285.1 Sceloporus undulatus
ATTACCCGGGGCCTTACCTTGTTATGCCCAAGATTGTAAGAGCAACCTGTTTATCCTGAGAGCGTGTAATGAAAACTTCTCCCTCCGTGGACCTATTTACAGCAAGGCTGAGAAAGACATTGAGACACCAAATTTGGTTTTAAACACCATGCATGTAACATTTGTTGAATCACACAAGTGGTTCTACTGCTGCAACATAATATTAGAGTCCAAAATATAAAAAGCAATAATGATGGATGATGCTTGGAACAAATAAACTTGAAGTTGGAACTAATAATATTGGCTGGTAGCAGGGTCCTTATAGGTTGAATTCAGATGGGGACGGCTACCTCCGGAGTCCTGTATGGCCGTTTCGACTCACCAAGGTCTTCATCAGCATATTAATTTCATAACCGAATAATATAGTCTATATTTTAGCATCTTATGCCCTCATATCATTATTAATATTTCCTCTTTTCCCCTTGTTTCTGATGGGATTCTCTTATCTTCATATCCTGAACTGAGCAGCAATTTAAAATAGGATTTGTTCAACTCACAGCATATATCAAAGGAAAGGGGAACACACACAAACCTATAAACTCACACGCTCACACACTGTAGCCGGCTAACTTCACACACTCACACACAGCCACACAGCCATTTTCTCAAGGTAAAACATAATACTCTAGAGTCAGTTTTTAAACCAAGCCCATGTTTTTTCATATATCAACAACCCAAAAGCAATTCCAATAAATAACATAAAACACACACATGTCCATTTTTAAATTCTCTATCACAGACCCACATTTATGACACGGTTTGTTAGAAACACACACAGAGATTTTAAAAAAAAAAACAGCCTTTTATTCATTATATAAAAACACTTATACCAAAGACAAAGACAAACAAAGGTCAAATGAGGATTCTGTTTTTATTTTGTTCTTCTAACCACCATTTAAAAAAATAAACTTTATATATTGGCACCTTCTTTTCCACATGGAGGACTTATCCTTTATCCTTTTATCAAAAGTCCATCTGTGGGGCTAAAATGTTCTCTGCTGATCTGTTAACTTATCAGCAGGGTTGTACAAATTTTTAATGGTTAAACTTAGTTGTTGAAAGGGTTCAAATATATCATTTAGGGATTCTATTTCCAGCATTAAATTTCGTAAGAAAAGACATTTTTCAGAATTTAAGA
>NW_024838644.1:0-1177 GCF_019175285.1 Sceloporus undulatus
TGCATCCCTTAAGCTCACTAAAAAGTTTGAGCCCCCCGAAAAGTCATTTCCCAGTAGTTTGGGGGCCTTTCCTAGTGTGGTGGTGGAGAGGTGCAGGGAAAGAAGGAATTGCTAAAACTAGGTACAGGGGCTTCTCCGGGGGCTACTGCGAATCATAGAATCATAAGGTTGGAAGGAACCACAAGGGTCATCAGTCCAGCTCCTGTCATACAGGCACATAGTTAGAATATCACAAATAATGGTCAGGGCAGATGCATGGGAATATTACCTTTTGCCCCAATCCGCTTACCTCTGTATTATTTTGTACAATGGACCCTTGTTATACACTCGAGTTTGCTTACAAGATCCCCTGTGTATAACAAAATCCATGGGTGCTTAAGTCCCATTAAATATAATGACATAGCAAAATGGTGTCCCTTATAAAAAATGGAAAATCAAGGTTCGATATTTGAAATTTATACCTTTTTCTGAACATTTTCAAACCGTGGATGTTTGAATCCATGTATAAAAAATCTGTGTATAAGAAGGTATTGTTGTGACTTGAATTTATTTCCAGTGAAAGATGGTTGAGGCACTATGTATATAGGGCCATGTCTGCAAAGGCCAAATAAAATGTCCTCCCCCTGTCCTTTTGGCAAACAGTCTAGAAAGACACACGGCCCAAACCTTAGTCTTGTTGTGAACAGTCTGCACGATGTCTGGCCAGATCATTCCCATGGTATACCCCCCCTATAGAATGGTTTTTTAAAATGTCCTGTTTGCTCATTTCTTAGAGGTCTTTAAACAGAGGCTGGATGGCCATCTGTCGGGGATGCTTTAATTGAGATTTCCTGCATGGCAGGGGGTTGGACTGGATGGCCCTTGCGGTCTCTTCCAACTCTATGATTCTAATTCTTCTCTCTTCAGTAGATTGCAAGATTTTTAGGTTAAATATTTTCAAGTTTAAATCCTGGGTGAAAATTTCCTCATTGTCCTAGCAGCATTTTTAAAGGTGGTATGTTGAAAACTACTGGAAGTTAACTGTGCAATTGGTGTCAGATGACTCTCTCTTCTACATGATATCCATTTACACCCATAGGGTCACATTATAGGAAATAATATGCCATCACAATTTTTCATTTACAGTTCAAAAATATGTACTTTAACTGTCTCTCATATAAACATACACACACACCAT
>NW_024838645.1:0-1177 GCF_019175285.1 Sceloporus undulatus
GGGAAATCCCAAATAAATTCTCCTGCTAAAACTCATTTGGTTAGCTGACCTTGTTTCGCAGCTATTCACAGTCCTAGCAGAGATGACTCTCCTGAGGGGCACAACATTTTGTTTGTATTTTCCACCTCCCTTGGCCCTTCTGCCAAAGCTATGATGAAGAACAGGCAATTAGCAAAA
The DNA here is from genome assembly GCF_019175285.1 of Sceloporus undulatus. NCBI lineage: Eukaryota > Metazoa > Chordata > Lepidosauria > Squamata > Phrynosomatidae > Sceloporus > Sceloporus undulatus. Next base: position 178 of record NW_024838645.1, read on the forward strand.
GTCTAATGGAACAAATTAAACTTAAACTCACAAGCCACATCTATGAACAAAATGAGGAAGAGTCTTTGACTTTTTTCAAATAACACTAAAGGTATCTAGAACAGTTACATCAGAGTTACATTATAAGTAGTCACATCAGCTTACCTCGAGGTCAGGGTTAAAAGATGGCCCTGCAGATGCTTGTGAAATATAACTCCTCATATCCCACTCTACTAGCTATGCTGGCTAAGGCTAAAAGTAGTTATAGTTGATCAGTTAATCTAATGACTAGCTAATGGGTCTTATAGTTGCCCTGTAAAGCCAGATGTTCCCTAGACTGCAGCATATATAACTCAACCTCTATAGAGTACAGAACTGCTTCCATGAGCAAGTTTCCTCTCTGAATCAATGGCCCTGTACAAATGGTCCATTTTGTACGTACTGCGTAAGTACTAGGGTTGCCTGGGGGCGTCTCTTTTAGACGCCCGCAACCCTAGTATATACAGAGTATGTTCAAAATGGCGGTGCCCTGTTTGCATGGGTGCCACCATTTTGACATAATGGACATGTCGCGTCCAAACGGTGTAGCGCGGCTGTTATGTCATCGTGCCGCTGAAGGGCGCCTGTGGCACCCTTTCAGTGGCACCAGAAGGAGCTCCGAAATGGAGCTCCTTTCGGGCTGCATATCACTGGTGGGGCATTTAAACGGCCACGCCAGCGCACAAAGGAGAAAGGGGCCAAGCAGCCCCTTTCTCCCTTTCCCCGCTGCTGTCAGGGTGTCCTTGGGGCTTGAAGCCCCAAGGACACCCCTTTCCAGGCTGTGGGGAAGCGGCATTTTGCCGCTTCCCTGCGGCCTGGAAAAGCGGCGGATCAGGGCCTCAGGGCTGCCACTGTGGCAGCTGAGGCCCTGATCCATCAGGGAAAGGGACGGGTGCAGGCCACTCCAAAGGGGCAGTCTGTATACTGCCATTGACATAAAATGTTTAAAGACCAAAATGCAAAACTACCTGGTTTTAAGATT
>NW_024838646.1:0-378 GCF_019175285.1 Sceloporus undulatus
AGGACTGGCTTCCAAGAAAAACCTTTCCCACAATGCTGGCATTTGTGTGGCTTCTTTCCTATGTGGATTCTCTCATGACTCAAATGTTCTTCTGTAAAGAAGGATAATGACAGATAAGACTGAAAATCAGAGTTAAGAGAGGAAGGTGTTACCCCATGATTTATCCCTCATTAACACCTCCTTATTTGAGTTTAAATTAATAAAGTTGCTGTGAATAACCCAAGCATTACCCTGCTGCTTATGCCCCTTAAATCCATGGAACAAGTATATCCTTATTCATAGGAGCTAGCAAAGAAGAGACTGGATGGGGACTGCCTTGAGGGAATCGGTGGAAGCAGATAGTCAAAGGACTGTTGAAACAATATTCCATGAAACATG
>NW_024838646.1:478-1177 GCF_019175285.1 Sceloporus undulatus
CATTTCCCACAATGCTGGCATTTGTATGGCTTCTCTCCTGTGTGGACTCTCTGATGTCTCACAAGGACTGGCTTCCAAGAAAAACCTTTCCCACAATGCTGGCATTTGTGTGGCTTCTTTCCTATGTGGATTCTCTCATGACTCAAATGTTCTTCTGTAAAGAAGGATAATGACAGATAAGACTGAAAATCAGAGTTAAGAGAGGAAGGTGTTACCCCATGATTTATCCCTCATTAACCCCTCCTTATTTGAATTTAAATTAATAAAGTTGCTGTGAATAACCCAAGCATTACCCTGCTGCTTATGCCCCTTAAATCCATGGAACAAGTATATCCTTATTCATAGGAGCTAGCAAAGAAGAGACTGGATGGGGACTGCCTTGAGGGAATCGGTGGAAGCAGATAGTCAAAGGACTGTTGAAACAATATTCCATGAAACATGTGCAAAAATACTTTGATAGACAGGTGGCATCATATCCTGTGAGACTGCCATAGAGTGCTGAGTCAAATTTCACATTCCCTCCATCTCTCTATCACAGGCAGAAACACACCCAAAGAGTGATGCATAAAAGGGACACTTTGAGGCCCATTTGTTGAGAAAGGCAGGATAATCAATATACAAATAATAGCAACTAAGTCATTGGAAAAGACGGAGCAAGTGGTCTGGGACCTGGACTCCAATTTTGGGGAGGGTCAAGTG
>NW_024838647.1:0-1177 GCF_019175285.1 Sceloporus undulatus
GGTCTCCCAAATGTTCTGGGACTTCGCTATGACACTGCAATGCCACACTGGCCTGTGGATATCTTTATTTGCTATTCTAGTTCTTATTTAAAAGTCTTAACTTGAAGGGAAATGATTTAGTCTTTTGAATTTACTTTGGGAGTAGATCCTTGTTAGAATGGAAGTGGGTGAGAGATGCTAAGCTTTTCAAATCCATCTTATTTTTTGCCCTCTCAAACTTGAAGAAACTGAGAGATTAACATTTAGTTGAATGACCAACCATTTACTACATGAAATAGGAGGCATAATTGTATATTAAATTACAGATTTGATATACAGTTAAAGATCCCTCTCCCAAGCATGGGACACTGACTTACTTTACCTGTGCAATCTTGTAATTTCCAATGATTGTAGCCATGTAAAGGGAGATTTCAGAGTCAAGTCCTCCAATGGCAGCTATCAGATTCTTTTTCTTGTTACAATGGAAGTTGGGGACAATCCTTTTCCAGGTGGACAGAAGTTTCAGGGTGTTTTGGTAAGTCATCCTGGCATTGAAATAACTGTCATAGACATGGAAGCCCAGGGTGACATTTGATAACAATTTGGGGTTGCTGTTTATCTCCTTCACACCAAAGGCCAGTGCCAGAATGTGTTGATAGTACTTCAGTATTGGCCTAAAGGAAGAAATATATGCACATATATTTGCAAGATGTTCATTGGAACTCTCCACAAATCATTTCTTTGTCAAGGCTGCTTGACAGATCCTATAATAAGTAAAGGCATCCTTATCTGCTATTTAACTTTTAGACATGGAAGAAGATACATGTTCACACTCAGAAGAAAGAAGAAATTTCAACCTTTCCTTAATCTCATGCAGAAGCTTCCTATGTTGCACACCCCTACTTCTTTACTAGAGTCTCATAGTTTATAATAATTCATATATTAATAAGGGATTTCCCGACATTTTCCCAAGCAAAGCCATTCCTAATATACAACTAAAATAAAATACAGGTAGAGCTGCCACTTACTTAAGAGAAAGCATCCCATTGAGCCTATGGGATTTAATGTTGAGTAATGTACGTGCTACAAAAGATTTGCACCTGCTATGTATCTGCTCAGACTTAAGTCTCATTGTGTTCCATGTGGCTCACTTCCAGGTAAATAAAAGTGCAGCTTTAAAAGTGGGGCTAGAATGCAA
>NW_024838648.1:0-1177 GCF_019175285.1 Sceloporus undulatus
TAACAACTTGGTGAGGTAGGCTGGCTGAGCAATAGGGATGCCATAACTCTCAGAGAGGTTCACAGTTCAATAATAATAATAATAATACTGTTTATTTGTATCCCGCTTTTCCTTTCCAGATCAAAGCAAGCTACAGCAGCACGGCAGTGCACAAAACATCCCAAACAGCATACACATGTAAAAGACACGAGCGGTACAATCAAACAGATTAAAAACAGCTAAAAAAACTACCGATTAAAACCATAACAATAGCTAGCGAAAGTGCATGTGCATCAATACATCGGGGGGAGAGCAGATGTTACATTGTCTGGGGGAAAGCCTGTTTGAAGAGGAAGGTTTTTAACCTCTTCCTGAATATGTCGAGGGAGGTAGCCGAGCAGAGCTCATTGGGAAGAGAGTTCCAGAGCTGCGGGGCCGAGCTGGAAAATGCCCTTTGTGCAGACTTTAACCATCACATCAGACAACTTTACATGTGTAACCACCCCTTTGTCAAGGGCGCGTTACAGACGGCCCAGAAGGGGCCGTCTTGCGCCGCGGCCGGTTGCAGCATCCGGGAACCGCAGCAGCCAAACGGTGCGGTTCCCGGACGCTGCCAAGAAGGAGCGTGAAAATCGTGCTCCTTCTTGCTCCCCAGAAGAGACGCCGCGAGGCGCTAGTCGCGCACTCGCAGCGTCATTTCCGGGGCGCGACTTTCCACACGGCCGCCGCCATTTGTTACGGACAGAGTCCGTAACAGGAGTAGGAGTGTCTAGAAGAGATGCCCCTTTTTTAAACTGGGACGTCCTGAGGACGTCCCAAATGATGGTATGTAACCCGCCAAGGTTCAGCTCATGATTTTCATAAGACTCAAAATGGGAAATAAATAGATAGCAAGACCATAATTGCATTATTGTGCCATCCTGAACACACCTGGTCTAATCTAATTTCAGAGGCTAAGCAGAGGTCATATTTCAAAGGTTATACAGGGAATACCAGGGATCTCCAGTTAGATCTTGGGGGGGGGGGGGGAATCTGCCTGAAAGTATAGAATTTCCACCCGATAGAGCTAACTACAGTGTTAGCAGGAACATTGATTTGAATCTGTATCAGGCAGTTTCCTGTGTTCCTATTCCACTGATTTTGACATTTGTTGAAATCACATTTTATTCTACCTTCTGTTGAACTTCCATTTCTCCCA
>NW_024838649.1:0-1177 GCF_019175285.1 Sceloporus undulatus
CCTGTGATAAAGAATTACAACAATACTGACCTGGTAGACATTTAAAAGATGAGGCATTTAGACTCCCAGGGAAACAGGAACCATTGATGGCCTTTTTTTCTTTGCTCACTGTAACCTGAAAGTAATGCCTCTTGCAGGGTATATATACCAAGTGGGCTGGCAATAGCTCTGAGTGGGAGATGTCTTTAAGACCTGCTCTCTAGGCTAAGCCAGGCAGGGAGGCGAGGAGGGTGGCACACAGCCATGGGGAGGGGTGGAGCTGCCTCCAGGGTCTTGCTGGGGGGGAGGTCCTGGGGGGGGGCCAAACTGGGGCGGGACCATGTGGCCCTGCCCCAAACCGGGAAAGTCCCGCCCCCAGGTGGGATATGGCAAGCCTACATAATTGGAATGTGGAAATAGAGGGATATAACCTTTTTAAGAGAAAAGGAGGAGGAATAGCCTTATATGTCAGAGAAATTTACACCAGTGAAGAGATCCAGGACATCAATCCTGGAAGCCAGGTGGAGAGCATCTGGATAAAAATTAAAAGGGAGGGAAATGACAGGGATATTATTGTGGGAGTCTACTACAGACCCCCAAGTCAGACTGAGGAATTGGATGATGTCTTCCTAGAACAAATGACCACACATTCAAAAAAGAGAGATGTAGTAGTGACGGGTGACTTCAACTATCCTGATATTTGCTGGAAGTCAAACTCAGCCAAATCCTCAAGGTCTAACAAATTCCTCACTTGCCTGGAAGACAATTTCATGGTCCAAAAGGTGGAAGAGACAACAAGGGGGTCAGCTATTTTAGATCTGATCCTAACCAACAAGGATGGTTAATGGGGTGCAAGTGGTGGGATCATTAGGTGGAAGTGACCATGTTCTCCTGGAGTTTGTAATACATTGGAAAGGAGAAGCCAGGCATAGTCAGACACACATCCTAGACTTTAGGAGAGCGGATTTCAGTATTGAGGGCAAACAGTATTGAGGGCAATTCCATGGTCAGAAATACTAAAAGATAAAGGAGTTCAGGACGGATGGAACTTTCTCAAAAGGGAGATACTGAAGGCACAATTTCAAACAGTTCCAGTGAGAAAGAAAAATGGGAGGTGTCTCAAGAAACCAGGATGGATGACTAAGGAACTTTCAACCGAGTTAAGTTTGAAACGGAACATATATAAGAAATGGAAAAA
>NW_024838650.1:0-1177 GCF_019175285.1 Sceloporus undulatus
ACCACAATTCAAAAAGGATGTTGAATTGTGGTGCCCAGAACTGGACACAATATTCTAGGTGGGGCCTGACCAGAGCAGAATAGAGTGGCACTATTACTTCCCTTGATCTAGACACTATAGTTCTATTGATGCAGCCAAAAATTGCATTGACCTTTTTAGCTGCTGCATCTTACTGTTGACTCATGTTCTACTTGGACTTCCAGATCCCTTTCACACGTAGTTCCTTCAGCCAGGCGTCTCCCATCCTACATCTGTGCATTTCATTTTTCCGCCCTAAAACTGCAGTACCACTGGGGGGAAAATGCAGCAAACAAACCTTTTCTTTCCATTGTATAACAAACTCCAGGAGAACATGGTCCCTTCCACCTAATGATCCCACCACCTGCACCTCATTAATTAAGTCTTCCCTGTTGGTTAGAATCAGATCTAAAGTAGTTGATCCCATTTTTTGCCTCTTCCATCTTTTGGACAATGAAATTGTCTTCCAGGCAAGTGAGCAATTTGCTAGACATTTAGGATTTGGCTGAGTTTGAATTCCAGCAAATACCAGGATAGTTGAAGTCGCCCATCACTACTAGACTCCTACAATAACGTCCCTGTTTTTTCTCTCCCCTTTAATTTTTATCCAGATGCTCTCCATCTGGCTTCCAGTTTTGGTGCCCTGGATCTCTTCACTGGTGTAAATATCCCTGACATATAATGCTATTCCTTTTCCTTCCTGTTTGGCCTGTTTCTCAAAAAGTTTATACCCCTCTGTTTCTACATTCCAATCATGAAACTCATCCCACCAGGTTTCAGTGATGACTATTATATCATATTTGCTTTCTTATGCTAGGAATTCAAGTTCATCTTGCTTATTTCCCATGCTCTGTGCATTAGTGTAGAGACATCGCAGACCATGTGTCCGCTTTACTTGCTGCCTGTGCAAGATTTTTTTGCCTCCCACTGTTGGGTCCTTGCACTCTTTGCCTTGTTCCCTCTATGACAGTTAATGCTCCTTACCTGATGCATTGAGACTGTTAAATTGTGATCTCAGGCTGAGGTTATTTCCCTGAAGGATTTAGAGTGACCCATTGTGACTTCAGGCTTATACTCTATCCCAGAAGAACTGAGACTGGACCATTGTGACCGAAGGCTGATGCTCCTTGCCTGAATAATTGAGACGGTACTATTGTGA
>NW_024838651.1:0-1177 GCF_019175285.1 Sceloporus undulatus
TATGGACTTTGGGTGTAGTAAGGCCTCTGGCTCTCGGGATCACAGCCTGAACAAAAGACGTGTCCACAAATTTCTAAAGTTTGAAAAGCTTTACTGGTTATAAACACAAATAACACGAAACTGATTTCTTCTTTCTCAATAGTCCTTCCTAAATATCTTGCTCTCTCTTCTTGGTGGATTCTATCTTTCTTCCTCTGAGGACTATCTTTCTTCTTTTGTGGACTTATCTCTTTGTCAAAGGAAAATACTCTCTCCAGGTCTGACTTGGCTGAAATCTTACTACACACTGAAAGTAACTAGAGGGAGACAGCATAAGACCCTGGGATTTCACACAATCCTTGCCTTTCTTAAAGCTGTAGATCTGTATTTCCCTCTTAAACTAATACATAGAAAACCTAAGATAATCTTAACAAAATATATGTCTCAAGAGCATCAAAGATGCTCTGGAGGCAGTACAGTGTGTGTATATGTATGTGTGTATATATATATATATACACACACACACACAAAGATGTGTGTGCAAGCATATACATGCAGCATTACACTTTCAGCTCCTTCAGTTTGTGTGTGTGTGTATATATATATATATATATGCGTGTGTGTATATGTATATGTGTGTGTGTATATATATAAAGAGAGAGAGATACACACACACACACACAAAGATGTGTGTGCAAGCATATACATGCAGCATTACACTTTCGACTGCTCGTTTGTGTATGTGTGTGTGTGTGTGTGTGTATATATATATATATGCATGAGTGTGTATATGTATCCGTATGTGTGTGTGTGTGTGTGTGTGTATATATATATATATATACAAACACACACAAAGATGTGTGCGTAAGCATATACATGCAGCATTACACTTTCAGCTGCTCCACAGTTTGTGTGTGTGTATATATGTGTGTGTGTGTATGTATATGTATGTGTACACACACACACACACACACACACAAAGATGTGTGTGCAAGCATATACATGCAACATTACACTTTCGGCTGCTCCACAGTTTGTGTGTGTGTGTGTATATATATATATATATGGGTGTGTGTGTGTATGCGTGAGTGTGCATATGTATATGTATGTGTATACACACACACAGACAGCTGTGTATGTACACATATAAATACGGCTTCACACTTTTGGCAGTAACACTATAAGTGTGTGTGTGTGT
>NW_024838652.1:0-1177 GCF_019175285.1 Sceloporus undulatus
ATGGTGATGCTGGGAGACAGTTGCTCTCGTAAGCGGGAGCTGACATCAGGCGTCCCTCAAGGCGCCATTCTGTCTCCTATGCTGTTTAATATTTACATGAAGCCGCTGGGAGAGATCATCCGGAGACACAGGGCACAGTGTTATCAGTACGCTGATGACACCCAACTCCATCTCTCTGTGTCCCTGACTGCTGCAGTGACCAAGGATAGCATCTCTTCTCTAAATGCCTGTCTTGAGTCGGTAATGGGCTGGATGAGAGAAAACAAGCTTAGGGTGAATCCAGAGAAAACAGAGGTACTTGCGATAGGAATTCCTGGGCCGGGTGGGGAGATTTGTCAATCTGTCCTGGATGGGGCCACACTTCCCCTAAAGGACGAAGTCCACAGTTTGGGAGTGCTCCTGGACTCGTCCCTACAGTTAACATCGCATGTGGAGACGGTGGCCAGGAGTGCTTGGTACCAACTTCGATTGATACGCCAGCTGCGCCCCTACCTGGCTCGGAAAGACCTTGAAACAGTGGTGCATGCACTGGTAATCTCTCGTTTAGATTTCTGTAATGCGCTCTACATGGGGCTACCTTTGTACCAAGTTCGGAAGCTTCAGTTAATCCAAAATGCTGCAGCCAGATTGATCACGGGAACATCGAGATCAGATCATATTACACCAATACTAAAATCTTTACACTGGCTACCGATTAGCTTCTGGGCGCAATACAAAGTGTTGGTTGTCACCTTTAAAGCCCTACATGGCTCGGGCCCCAGTGACTTAAGGGAACACCTCTCCCTACACAATCCGCCCCACACTCTCAAAACCTCAGGGAAGAAACTGTGAGGCTGAGACAGTGGTAACTTCGCTTTCTGAGAGTTCAATGAAAACAAACTTTGTTTCAGGCAAACTGTGGGGGACCCACTGTTCTCTATGGGGAGAAGGAAGGCATCACTGGTGGGGTGAGGGCAACCATAGTCCCATCAGAGGGCAACTGTTGGGGAAGAACCTTCTAGAAGATGGCGGGTGAGAGAGGAAGGAGGCTGGAGGGAGAACAAGGCCTGGGCCTAGGATAGGCCTCTCTCTCAGTCAGGAGCCAGATTTAGGGCATCTTTGGCTGACAAGATGGCTGTCATTTTGGAGCTGGTCCTTGGAGCCTGTGCTCTTGCCTTAACTCTTCTAGTGCCTTGGG
>NW_024838653.1:0-1177 GCF_019175285.1 Sceloporus undulatus
GCCTAAAAACACACACACACAACAAGGACAACAACATAGGTTTGCCGTGTGTTTGCCGTAACTCTGAAACTGACCTGGAGGCACACACAACAACAATATAGGTTTGCCTCATGGTCACTGTAAGTCTGAAGCTGACCTGAAGGCACACATAACAACAACATAGGTTTGCCTCATGGTCCCCATAGGTCAGAAATGACCTGAAGGCACACACAACAACAACAACAACATAGGTTTGCCTCATGGTCCCCATAAGTCAGAAATGACCTGAAGGCACACACAACAACAACAACAACATAGGTTTGCCTCATGGTCCCCATAAGTCAGAAATGACCTGAAGGCACACACAACAACAACAACAACATAGGTTTGCCTCATGGTCCCCATAAGTCAGAAATGACCTGAAGGCACACACAACAACAACAACAACATAGGTTTGCCTCATGGTCCTCATAAGTCAGAAATGACCTGAAGGCACACAACAACAACAACAACAACAACAACAACATAGGTTTGCCTCATGGTTGCCGTAAATCAGAAATGACTTGGAGGCACACACAACAACAACATAGGTTCACCTCATTGTTGCCATAAATCAGAAACTGGCCTGAAGCCACACATGACAGCAACATGAACCCAGGCATTTATTTTGCCAAAGCCTAGGCATGGTGTTGGGGGAGAGGGATAATCACTTTTAAATATCATATGTTGAAAACAGATGTATTCCTAATGAATGCATGCAGGCTAAGCATGAGCAGTCAGCGTAGTCAAGCAGGTGCAGCTACTCATGGTAAATGTGGGGTGGTCTGGGGCTCGTCATCATCAATTTGGGGTGCTAGAAGGGATCCATCCTGAGGGGGAGAGGGGTACGATGGACACTGTGATGCCTCAGAACTGATGAAGACCTGCACTAGGCTTGAGCAATATAGAGCAGACTGATATTTTACAGGTAAAAGTAACCAAGCTGTCATTTCTTTCATGACTTGTTATGAAACTGGAAAGGTTACACAGCAGTCTCAGAGGTTGTTGCAAGGGAAATACTCTAATTATAATTCACTTTTCAATCTAGTTTAGTTGCTCTTAATTGACCTGCAACCAAGTCTTACACATGTTTGCTTGAAAGAAAATGCCACTATTTTAAGTAAGGGTTTTAAAATAAGTATACACATAATTGCACGGT
>NW_024838654.1:0-401 GCF_019175285.1 Sceloporus undulatus
GGGTCCTCTGTGGGGTCAGTCAGGGGTCATTAGCACAGACCGCATGTACCCAAAATTTTATATAAAACCAAACTTGGTAACAGGGCTAACATAGATACTGGGTCTTCCCAGAGCACATGGGCCCAAGAAGCCAGGCTCTGGTCCTAGCCCGGATGGTGGAAAAAAACTGTTTCAATAATCTGTTGATGTCATTCTTTAAAAATCAATAAAGACATCTAGATGTAATTTGAAACTACTTTTTGATCTATTTTTCCTTTTGCCCATGGATTTATCTGTTACTATGGCTATTTAATGTCTGAGACTGCAGTCAATGACTAATTGGTTCCTACTAATATGAACATATTTGGCAGTTAGTAAAAAAGAGTGAGCTCTCTTTCATAAATAGAGAAATATCATCAATT
>NW_024838654.1:501-1177 GCF_019175285.1 Sceloporus undulatus
TTTAATTATTAGAACAGAGACCATAAGAGAGGAGTGAATCCAAATGTTGGCAGGAATGGGTTACAAAATGGCCACACTCTGTATAACTTTTTGCTAGCAATGTTCAGTGTAGATTAGGTAGTTTGACTGCTGAATGATTGTCCACTCCAACCTCTGTGCTATGCTACCTATGGGAGTGGAAGGATCCATTAACTGTGGAGCCATAATCTAAGCCCATCCTGACTAGATGGAGTTATGGCAGAAATTGGTTTTACCCAATCTCCACACCACTACAAGAGGCAGCAGGTTCTCCTGTCTGAACTAACTGTGAATCCTAAATCTAGCTTGAAGCCACATCATCACATCTCTTGGCTCATATCTCAGAGATGGATGCCACATGGCCTGAATTATTCTGGATGCAGGACTTTACCGCATACTGTGCAGCTGCAGAAAAGTCTACATGGGGACCACCAAACACAGTGTTCAAATGTGAATCAAAGAGTACATCTTCTGGCAATCTTGCATTGTCCCTCCCAATGAGGATCCATGAAATGTAGAGAATCAAATCATTCTGGAATTCAGTACTCCCCATCAAATCTTTCTCTAAATCATATTGGACCATATAATCAGACAATCTGGCAATGGCTTTATACAGTGCTTCTACATCCTCTTTGTCTCTGGATGTGATATTGGGGTC
>NW_024838655.1:0-1177 GCF_019175285.1 Sceloporus undulatus
TGAACTCAGGCTTGCTAGAGTTCATTCTGTGCTTTAGCTTTTCTGACTTTACCCCTACACATGCCTGCTATTTCTTTGAATTCCTTTTTTGTGATTTCCCCCTTTTTTCATTTCTTATACATGTTCCGTTTCAAAATCATGGGGTTTCCTTGTCAGGTTTCTTCAGAGAGGGGTTGCCATTGCCATCCTCTGAGGCTGAGAGTGTGTGACTTGCCAAGGGTTGCCTAAGTCTAAAACACAGTGCAGCAATAATCCAATCTGAGACCGCTTTAACTGCCCTGGCTCAGTGCTAGGGAATTCTGGGAAATGTAGTTTTGTGAGACATTGAGTCTTCTCTGTTAGAGAGCTCTGGTGCCACAATAAACTCCAGTTCCCAGGATTCCCTAGCACTGGGTCAGAGCAGTGAAAGCGCTCTCAAAATGGTCTATTGCTGCTGTGCGTTTTGGACCTTACATGGCCGCAAACTGTCCATAGCCTGCAATGCATCTCCTAATTCTGTTGGCAGTCCCTCCCTCCAACACTTTCTCCTTTCCCCCCAAAATCAGTGCAAAGCTGGCAGATAGAAAGAGGTTTTAAAGCAGCATTTAAATCTGCCATATTTGTTTTTAAAAGACTAAATGTCCCAAATGCTATTATCTGTTTTGTAGCTATTATTACAGAAAGACGCAGAGTGCAAACTCCTCAAGTACCTTGATTTTCTGGAGTGAGATGGGCTTTTCCAACTGACTCTCTGTGATGATCTCCAGTGGTCCAAGCAGCCAAACCGCGGCGGCCCTGTATTATTATTAATAATAATAATAATAATTTTATACCTCTCTCTTCAACAAAAGGCGATGAGAGTGTCTTACAAGTTCTTGATTAGACATTTAGACATTATGGCTCTTAGCCCAGGAGACCCTTAAATTCCTTAAATTACGCTGCCATCATCCAGTGAATTATAAAAGGATTTCCCTTAACCTACACTGGGACCAGTTAAGAAACCTTATTTCTCCTTCTTTACTGATCTTCCCAAGCATCAACCGAGCCAAAACACGTGTAAAAGGAGCGTCGAGTAGTAGATACTCCAAGGAGATATTTACTATAAATGACAAAATATAACTGAACTATAAGTCATACAAGGTATTAAGAACCTTGCAGGTACAATATTTGTAAGTATATAATGTTCAATTCATACAAG
>NW_024838656.1:0-1177 GCF_019175285.1 Sceloporus undulatus
GAGAAGTTCAGCTCCTTAAAACTGCCAATCCCAGCATGCAACAGGAGGCAGCTAGAGGAGTCACACTGGAATAGTACCTCTTTAAGAGCATAGTGTGATAAACATCATTGTGTCATCTGGTACTTAGCAGGTAAGGAAGAAGTAGATCAACAGATGTTATTGCCACTACCACTAGCACTGCTGTTTCAAAAGGCTTGTTCTCACCAAGCAACCCCAAATCAAGGTTTATTATAGGCTGTAAATGGTCTAGGAGCCCTATTTTGTTAAAAAAAACAACTGCTTGTGGGAAGCTTTAGGAAAAAGCCTTGTATTGTGATCAGGTTGGCTGGGTGTTAGGAGGGTAGAAAGCCAGGGTTGCACTTTTCTTTATTTCAGGAGCTCAAGTGAAGAGAAGGAAGACAATCAGAAGGTACAGGAGGGGTGTTAACCAGGGATGTGGAGGAATGGTTTTGACAAGTTCATCAGAAAAATACAGTTGAGTATATAATAAAATTCAATATACATAATATAGCTGCAAATAAACCACATGAAATGAATTTATGTTAGTGTTTTTAGCTTTTATTTTATAATTTCCTACATTTTTCTTGAACATCTTACACTTTGTGGTGCCATGTCTTCCTTTGCAGTTATGACATCTGATCACCTTGGATATGACCAGGGCCCTCTGCCAAAACAGCCTTGGGCACATGTGCCCTACAGGCGACACCTTGCCTGCCCCTGCCCCTGCCCCTGCCCCTGCCCCATAGATCACATCTGAGTGATGGCTTCCTCCCTTGCCTTTTAAAAGAGAATAGTTCAGAATTTCTCCAAAGCAAGTGGGTAGATATTATTGGCATTTCTTTTCTTCCCATCGCTTTGTGCCTCATGCTTAACTGCTGCTAAATGTGCCTTCTGAATCCTGCAATAATTATATAAGCCTATCAAATCCTCCCCCGTGTGTACACCTCTGTCTTTATGCTCAGGAAAAATGCACAGTAACTGAGAAAGGGGAGTGAACGGGCCTGCATGCGTGGGTGTTGTACTGAAAAGAATACAACCCTATCAGACTGAAGTGGCTCATCGCAGCAAATCCTTTTTCTTTTTCTTCTTCTCAAAAACACGGGACTGTGTAACCTTGCCAGCAAAAGTGGGAGACCTCTAAAAATGAAGAAGAGCAAAGCAGGAGGAGGGGGGGGGG
>NW_024838657.1:0-1176 GCF_019175285.1 Sceloporus undulatus
ATAAGTCTCTGCTTCTTCGTCAACAGTTTCCATTCGTCCTCAGTGAAATATACAGCCACATCCGCAAAGGTCACCTGCAACAGAAAACAGCCTTCATCCAGAGAGTGACTAAGGAAAAGGGGAGGAAATCGCATGGTGCATCCAAATATTATTTCATCACTTCAGAATTCAGTGCAGGAAATAAACTTTAAATTATGTTAGCAAGCAAAACCTGCTGCCTTTCAATCCAGTTTGTCTCTAATCCTTTCAATATAATATACTTAGGGAGCTGGACATGTTTAGCCTGAAGAAGGCAAGGTTAAGAGGTGATATGATAGCCCTGTTTAAATACTTGAAGGGATGTCATATTGAGGAGGGAGCAAGCTTGTTTTCTGCTTCTCCAGAGACTAGAACATGGAACAATAGATGCAAACTGCAGGAAAAGAGATTCCACCTGAACATTAGGAAGAACGTCCTGACAGTAAGGGCTGTTTGACAGTGGAACACACTCCTTCCTTGGAATGCAGTGGCGTCTCCTTCTTTGGCGGTTTTTAAGATGAGGCTGGATGGCCATCTGATGTGTATGCTTTGATTGAGAGTTCCTGCATGGCAGGGGGTTGGACTGGATGGCCCTTGTGGTCTCTTCCAACTCTATGATTCTATGATTCTAATATCATAAACAATATAATTTAGGCCGTTGCTGGGATATTGAAGATGTATTAGGATACTCACTATCCCAATACATACAGAACATTTAGCCACCAAAGAATTATAGTGCATTTAGAAATTTCTTGCCACATTTCAGAGGCAAACATCATTTTTAATAACAGTTTTGTGGAGCACACTGGGATTGAGGACCAATGGGGCTACCCCATATTTAGATCCAGAGATGTTCCCTCACATCCTCCAACATTGCACAGATGGGAAAAGCAAGACACATGTGGACAAGCAATCCAGAAGGCAGTGAAGATGGCCAAAGTTGTTTATGAGGAAGGTCACACAAACGGGGAAGGGCACAGCAGTTTGCTTTTGCTTCAGTCTCCTGGGAAGGGCAATATCTTGCCTCCTTCTTTCCTCTCTTCTCCCCACTTTTGAGTTGATGGGGGGCAAACTGAATGGCACTCAGGAACTGAAGTGAGCTGAGAAGGGGGAAAGTGGGAGGAGGAGAGAGCAACCGGGACATTTTTTTAAGCCCCC
>NW_024838658.1:0-1176 GCF_019175285.1 Sceloporus undulatus
ACAGAGATAGGATGGGTGACACCTGGCTGAACGAGACTACATGTGAACGGGATCTAGGAGTCAAAGTAGACCGCAAGTTGAACATGAGTCAACAATGTGATGCGGCAGCTAAAAAGGCCAATGCAATTTTCTGCTGCATCAATAGAAGTATAGTGTCTAGATCAAGGGAAGTAATAGTGCCACTCTATTCTGCTTTGGTCAGTCCGCCTGGAATATTGTTTTCAGTTCTGGGCACCACAATTTTAAAAGGATGTTCAGAAGCTGGAGAGTGTCCAAAGGAGGGTGACTGAAATGGTGAAGGGTTTGGAAACCATGAAGCTTGGAATGTGTATTCTTGCATGGCAGAAGTGGGTTGAACTGGATGGCCCTTGTGGTCTATTCCAACTCTATGATTCTATAATGCTAGTGGATTCTGATTCCTTACCCACAGAGGCCACATTCTCATAATTCTCCATCATTATATAATTGTACATAAGTCTCTGTTTCTTTGTCAACAGTTTCCATTCGTCCTCAGTGAAATATATTGCCACATCCGCAAAGGTCACCTGCAACAGAAAATAGCCCTCATCCACAGAGTGACTAAGCAGAAGGGGAGGAAAGCACATGGTGCATCCAAATATTATTTGATCACTGTAGAATTCAGTCCAGGAAATAAACTTTAAATGCTGTAAACAAGATAAAAGCTACTGCCTATCTCGAATCTTTTCAATATAATATACAATATAATTTAGACCATGGCTGGGATATTGATGATGGATTAGGATACTGACTATCCCAACACATACAGTACATTTAGCCACCAAAGAATTATGGTGCATTTAGACATTTCTTGCCACATTTCGGAGGCAAATGTCATTTTTAATAACAGTTCTGGGGAGCACTCTGGGCTTGAGTGCGACTGGGCCCACCCCATATTTAGATCCAGAGATGTTCTCCCATAGCCCCCAACATTTCATAGGTGGAAAAAGCAAGACATATGTGGATAAACAACCCAAAAGGCAGTGAAGATGGCCAAAGTTGTTTATGAGGAAGATCACACAAGCTAGGAAGGGCACAGCAGTTTGCTTTTGCTTTAACCTCCTGAGAAGGGCCATATCCTCCTTCTTTCCTCTCCTCTGCCCATTTTTGAGTTGATGGGCTGCAAACTCAATTGCCCTCAGGTACTGAAGTGAGCTG
>NW_024838659.1:0-1176 GCF_019175285.1 Sceloporus undulatus
GGGGGGGGGGAGCATCTGTCTCCCAATGTGACATTTTGCAGTTGACAAACAATATCTTACGACAGAGAAGGCCATCTTTAGGGAAAGGATGGTCAGATGCTAGGAATGGGAATACACAAAAAACTGTTACAGAACACCTCAGTCTGCCTGGATATTCTCTGACCTCAGGACAGTGGTTCTTGAACAATAACAACAATACTATGAAGGCTGATTGGAAAGAGAAACAGCTGATTTAGAATACACCCACAAATGCCAATCCATCAACAGTGGGTCGAAGAGAGGCCATGGCTTCCTGGCACACTACTAGACATATTATAACACTGATAAACACCCCAACGTCATGAGAATGCTCTTAGCCAGTTCTTCATATCTCCTTTCTGGTTGTCAGCCTGCCCACACCACAATCCCAAACTCCCTGCACCATTCACATGGTCATCCACCCACCCTGGCCTTGGGCAATATCTTTCCACCTGCCTTTGTCTTTCAACGACCATTGTTAAAACAAAACGTGTTGCTTTATCATCTCACCCACAAGTTTTACATTTCTTTCTCTATTGATATGGTCTGATTATAAATGCCCTTCCTGAGCACCAGCTCGCCCCATGCATTGGAGGCAGCAGACCAAGTCTACGAAAGCTTGTGCTCGAAAGTCTGAATCACCAACAGACTGTGAAATATGCAAACCTGGGGAGTTAAGGACAGCCTAAGTATTTTCCCTCACTCCAAAATCACACAAAAGACCATGGAAGCCAAATCTAATTTCATTCTGGGAAATGGATCTGCTTATGGCCCTTATCAGATGAGTCTGGAACTGGGGGTCTTCAGCACTGGGCGGTTCGAATTAACGTTATTTCGCACAATACCATCATACCTTGGAGCCCCTACGAATTGGCAGGATTCAAATTGGCCAATACGCATTCGCGGGAAGTACATTCAGTGCAGAATGTATAGTCACACCGGCGCTCAACATGAGGATTGGTCGATTCGTATCGGCCCCCTCGCACATGCTCAGTGGTGCCCTGCATGGGTTGCGACCTTAAACGCTTCCGGGGTGAAAGGGGAGGTCCCGTCATGACAGCCCGGTAAACAGCTGGAGAGCCAGCTCATGCACATGAACAATCGTGATATAACGTGCCCTCTGTACATTCCTCTCTGTTTCCTCTCTACATTCCTGCT
>NW_024838660.1:0-1176 GCF_019175285.1 Sceloporus undulatus
AGGCTGGTTTGCTGAGATTAAGAGTGAAGAAAGAGGCAACTTTTTTTAGCAGCACATTCCATTTCAAAGCAATTGAAGGAGATCTGTGGAACTTTGGCAGATCAGTCAAACAGGTTTCTGGGTGTCTGGGAAATCTGGAGCACAAAAATAAGAATTTAAATGTAATTAATTTTTTAAATGGACAAATAGTGGGATTAGATAATTAGGAATCAAAACTGTAAACCATGGCCTGAAGCCTATTGTTAGTCCCAATTAGAGTAGACCCACTGAATCAATGGCACTTTCCTACTTCTTGACTCACCATTCATAATTAATTCAATGGTACTATTCCAGTGAGGACTGACCAATAAGATTCATATCCATGTCTACCAGCTGACAAAAAACAATGGCCTATCCATATATTA
Organism: Sceloporus undulatus; assembly: GCF_019175285.1. Taxonomy (NCBI): domain Eukaryota; kingdom Metazoa; phylum Chordata; class Lepidosauria; order Squamata; family Phrynosomatidae; genus Sceloporus; species Sceloporus undulatus. The sequence goes on from NW_024838660.1 coordinate 405, forward strand.
TGACACACCATAGTTGCCTGCCCTCTTTTGTGGGGGTTATTGAAACCTTCCATTTCCAAACTGTAAATTAAACACAGTCAGACTGCGAGAACTATGATTTATTTAAACCCTGATTTGAAACAAGCCAAGATCTAAACCCATCCTCTGATTCAGCCTTTTTCTCAGTAATCACAGTTCTTCTCTAGCCTGCATTGAGAGCCTATATACTACTATTGAGGGAAAGAAAGCCGGAAGCCCATCTTACTTTACCCTCATATTGGGGAAAACATGTTTTCCTGACACTTGCCAACTCAGAAATTTATAGACATCATGGTTATAGATCACATGTTACCGGGGTAGTAGAGAATCCTCTCTGGGAGCTTTTCCCCCTTGAACTCTAAAAAAGCTACCCCAAATCCTGAACCTATTAGGAGGATAGTGTTCAGTACTCAAATTCCTCCTTCTGGCAGGGCTTCCTCTCTCTCACCTCCATCCATTGATTTCTGTCCAGCATTCAGCTGCACACATTATTACATCTGCTCACCGCTTTGACCATGTTTCTCCTCTATTATCATCCCTTCACTGGCTCACCTTCTCCTTCCGTATTCAGTATAAGTTCCTGTTGTTGACTTTTAAAGTCCTGCATGGGCTGGCCCCTCCTTATTTATCTGAACTTCTCTCTACATTCCCACTCGTACCCTCCATTCTGGTAGGCAAGGTCTGCTGTCCCAGCCTAAGATTTTCTCTCCCCATCCTGGATTCGTCCCTTCTCAATTGCTGCCCCTCACTCCTG
>NW_024838661.1:0-536 GCF_019175285.1 Sceloporus undulatus
CTCAGTTGTGGTGGTACAAGGGCTCACTACTATACTCTGCATTCGCCATCTGGCTAGAAAGAAGGAGGCTAAATTAAATGCTTTTTATCCTTAGTTTTTTGTGGATTTTTTGGGACTATGTGGCCATGTTCTAGAAGAGTTTCTTCCTGACATTTCGTCAGCATCTGTGGCTGGCATCTCTGAAGATGAACGTCAGAAGAAACTCTTCTAGAACGTGGCCACATAGCCCAAAAAACCCACAAAAACCCATGGAAGCCGGCCATGAAAGCCTTCGACTTCACGCTTTTTATCCTGTCTCTCCAAACAAGTGAGAAAGAATAATTCTCTCATTTCCCCTTTATCTGGGAACAGACCTTTAAAATTTCTCTCTTCATTTTCACACAGGAAAGTATGTTGAGTAGATTTGAATGACAAACTGTGAGCGACTGTGGTTTGTAATTTATGCATTAGGCTGAATGAGATCTCTAGAGGCCCTGCCCCAGGTCCTAGGTTTTAGCTCACAAACCTCAGGACCTGAATTCACAGCCCTATAAGAG
>NW_024838661.1:636-1176 GCF_019175285.1 Sceloporus undulatus
AACTGTGAGCGACTGTGGTTTGTAATTTATGCATTAGGCTGAATGCAGTTGCTAGAGGCTCTGCCCCAGGTCCTAGGTTTTAGCTCACAAACCTCAGGACCTGAATTCACAGCCCTATAAGAGAGATGGAGGGACACCAGAAAGTAGGCAACCAAAGTCCTACGCATATTATCCAATTGTACCAGTTTGGTGCCATGTTACCGGTTGTGGATCCACCCCAGAGAAACCTGGGAATGGCGTGATTACAACTGGATGCTTGGTAGAGAGCCCCAGTGCAGTCATTCGTGAGAGTTGCTATATAATTCTAAGTACCTGAAAGATGAAATCCCAGGATTCTGTTGGACAGAGTCCTGGAAGCTTCATGGTGTCAAAGTGCTTGGTTTGGGCAATGGAGATATAACCCAGGTGCCAAAAATGACCTGTAGAAATTCTGGACAGACTCATTCAGTCTCTATCTCTATTGGTGGAGGGCTATTTACACCAAGAAGCCCATAGATCTTCAAGGGATCTCCAGTTAATTTATTTTATTTATATACATCC
>NW_024838662.1:0-1176 GCF_019175285.1 Sceloporus undulatus
CATGGTTGAAAGCGACTTGCATGAAAACAAAGCATTAGGCCAGATATAATTCTGGCCTATCATGTAGGAGAGAATCTCCTGATTATATAATTGTTTGATTTACACTGGCCCAGAGGATTTTTAGAGTACACAGCCAGTTTTAATTATTTTATATGAGTTCAAGTGGTTACTAGCTTTGGAACAACATAATTTTTTAATAACCCCCCCACCCAGTTTACTTTACTTTATTTATCTTCATCTAGTTATATATTAGATGTGGGGTTAAAAATAAGTGGAAAGAAGATAGGTGCTGCAGATAAGGATTTGTAAATGCCATGGAATCTGCACACATTGTATTCAGGAAGCCTTAATTATTACATGCAGCTCTGTGTTGAATGTGGAACAGGGCACCAGCAATAACTGAAGGAGAACTGGGCATCATTTTAGCTTTAAGATCCCTGGTCACTGGGAGGAGAAATTCTGAAATTGTGTTTATGTTTGTTTTTGCTTGTTTTGGTGGGATTGAAAGCTCCTGAGAGGCAAGCTTTATTCTGCTGGTAGCTGTGCTACTGGTAGGGACTCTCATGTCAGACAGGCCTTTGCTGTGGAGTCACACAAATTATGCCAGACATCTAGCTAGTAGGCGGCGGCGGCGGCAGCAGCAGCAGCAGCGGGGAGTGACATTGGTGAAGGACTCCTCAGATACAGTGGCTCTTGTTAGTACTATGCAGAAGGAATCACTGGTAAACCACTTCTGAGTGTGTTTTACAGTGAAAATCCTATGTTGAGACAGATCTGAAAGGAAAGTCTGAAGTGGCATAATACCTATAACAGAAACTTACCCGAATGTGAGAAACATGAATAAGGGGAAGCTGGACAGTGTAAAACAAGAAATGCAGTAGGTCTTTTAGCTGGTGGTAGATGTAAATAAATTCGTATCAGAAGAGGCATGGTCCTAAGCCCAAGGAGGTTGTTATTCTGTGATTGTGGTTTTCACAGAAGCTGAGCCTAAGTCTGTACTGCAAAGAGCTGTGAATTCTTGCTATCAGGAGAAAAACAGGGTGGTAAACACCCTGACTTATTTTGGAGGGTTGATTTCTTTGTAGATGGGGGGTGAATGTATGTTTCCCACTAGTCCTTCATTCAAATGTATTCATATGTAATCTCTTAGTGTTTCCACTGGCCTAAATACTTTAA
>NW_024838663.1:0-1176 GCF_019175285.1 Sceloporus undulatus
TTCTGGATGAAACAGATTATCTAGATCCATTTCAATTTGGCTTAAGACCTGGCTATGAGACAGAGACTGCTTTGGGTGCCTTGGTGGATAACCTTCACAGAGAACTGGACAGGGGGAGTGTGTCCCTGTTGGTCCTGTTGGATCTCTCAGTAGCGTTCAATATCATTGACCATGGAATCCTTCTGGGCCCCTTTTCTGGGATGAGACTTGGGGGCACTGTTATGTAGTGTTTCCAATATTTCTTGTTAAAACAGCTCCACTGGCTACATGTTCATTTCCAGGCACAATTCAAAGTGCTGGTCATGACCTATAAAGCCCTGCACAGCTTGGGTCCAGACTATTTGAGAGACCGTATCCCCCCATACAAACCACCGAGAGCCCTAAGATCCTCAGGAGAAGGCTTTCTCTCAGTCCCATCAAGATCACAGGTTTGCCTAGTGTGGACACAAGAGAAAGCCTTCTTGGTGGCTGCTCCCACCCTCTGGAATGCTCTTCCGTGAGAGGCTAGGCTGGCCCCCTCTTTGTTGGCCTTTTGCTGGCAAGTAAAAGCAGTTTTATGCTGGCAGGCTTTTGTACATAATGCATAGCAGGGTGGTTTTATGGAGCAGGTGGAGGTTTAGTCTGTTTTTAACTTGTGTATATTTTATGTGCTTTTATATATTGTTTGCATTCTATAACAATTTTAAAGGTTTTATCTGTAAGCCGCCTGGGATATAAATGAAATAAATGAAATAATAAAATTTAAAGAGACTGAGTCTCACTTATCCAGAATTCTGTAATCTGAAATATTGTAAAAACCAAAACTTTTCTCATGAGTGGCTGAGACAGTGATACATTTGCTTTCTGATGGTTCAGTGACCATCCACTTTGTTTCATGGCAGAAATTAGTTTTTAAAAATGTATAAAATTATATTCAGTCTATGTGTAAAGGTGTACATAAAATATAAAAGAATTTTATGTTTTGACTTGGGTCCCGTGTCATTATGTACATGTATTCAGATAAATTCAAATAAAATAAAACAATCCAATATCCCCAACACTTCTGGTTGTAAGCATTTTGGATAAGGGATACTCAACGTGCATTGAATTTTACAAGTACACTGTGTTCAAGCTCGATGAGGAATACACACTTTGTACTTGGGTATCTGCAGATGAATGCAAACAAGAAAACAAGAA
>NW_024838664.1:0-1176 GCF_019175285.1 Sceloporus undulatus
CAAAATATACACAGCAATTTTGGCTAAAAGATTTAAAAAGATCTTAAGTCAAATTATTGATGGAGATCAGAAAGGTTTTCTCCCTGGAAGACAACAAAAAGAGAAAACACGGCATGCCTTGAATATTTTGGAGGACTATCATAGACATAATGGCAAGCAGCCAGGTTTATTTCTTTTAGACCTACAAAAAGCATCCGATTCTGTAAATTGGAACACAATGTTTAAAATCTTAGAGGCCATGAATATAGGAGATGATTTTCATAGACGGAAAGAGAGATTGTATTCGGATCAAAAGGCTAATATTTTAAGAAACGGAGAGAAAACCCCCTCCTTTCCAATTAAAAAGGGAACGCGTCAAGGATGCCCCTTATCTCCCCTTCTCTTCTTGGTTGTAATTGAGATCTTAATTAGGAAGGTAAAATTGGATATTGATTTGAAGGGAGTAACAATTAAAACACATACATATGAAATAAAAGCCTATGCGGATGATTTGTTTATAGATCTAGAGGAGCCCTTAGATAATGCAGATAAGCTTTTCAAGGCTCTAACAAACATTGGAGACTTTAGTGGTTTCAGAGAGAATTTACCAAAATCCATGATTTTAATGAAAAATATGAATAAAGAACAAATGTCCAAAGTAACCGGATTCAATGGAATTGAAGTTAAAGGGAAAATTATATATTTAGGATTAATTATTTCAAATAAAACAAATGAACTCTTCGGGAATAACTATGGCTCTCTGTGGAAAAACAATTAAAATGAAATTAATAATTGGAATAAACTGCACTTATCTTCTAAGGTAAGATAGCTGCCATTAAAATGAACATATTACCTAAAACCCTCTTTTTATTTCAAACTCTCCCTATTATAATCCCAGAGAAAATGCTTAAGAATTGGGAAAGGGATTTAACAGACTTCATTTGGGAGGGAAAACCCTGGAGCAAAACTAAAGGTCTTACAAGACGCAAAGGAAAGAGGAGGGTTAATGGCTCCAAATATTTTTTTTTATTTTTATTTTTTAAATTTTATTATTAAAACATATATACAATAATGACATACAAAACAAAACAAGAGATAAATGTACATACAATTATAAACATACACCATTACATACATACTTACATTCAAAACAATATACATTCTCCTATCTCCTTCTTCATTTCACGAATCTATATT
>NW_024838665.1:0-1176 GCF_019175285.1 Sceloporus undulatus
AAGGAAACTCAAGAGGTGTAGTAAGGCAAAAGAGGAAGAAGGGAAGAACCATAGCATCATAGAGTTGGAAGAGAGAAGAAGGACCATCCAGTCCAACCCCCTTCTTCTGCCATGCAGGAACTCTCCCTCATAGCATCCCCATTGACAGATGGCCATCCAGCCTCTGCTTAAAGACAGCCTCCAAGGAAGGAGACTCCACTGCACTCCGAGGAAGGAGTGTCTTCCACTGTCAAACAGGTCTTACTCTCAGGGAGTTCCTCCTAATGTTGAGCTGGAATCTCCTTTCCTGTACCTTGCCTCCATTGCTCCATTGTGTCCTATTCTCTGGAGAAGCAGAAAACAAGCTTGCTCCCTCCTCAACATGACATCCCTTCTCAAAGAAAATTACCTAAACATTTTACATAGATGGTATCTAACTCCATCCAGATTATCTAAGATGAACAAGCACTCCGAGCCCAAATGCTGGAAATGCAAAGATAAAATTGGTGCAATGTACCACGTCTGGTGTCAATGTGTAACAATCAAAATACATTGGTTAAACAGACATAAAACAATGCAAGAAACCTTAAAAATAAACACTCCTTTTGTACCAGAATTGTACCTACTAAACACCGTGGAGGTGATAGAAAAGGAATTGACTCACAACCAAATGAGTGTAATGTTATACATGATTTTGGCGGCATGGATGGCTTATGCCAAACATTGGAAGTTAGGAAACAACTATGAACTGTTAGATTAGAATTACTACCTTAACACAAATGGTAATATCGCAAGATCTGATTTGTTAATACCGTATTTTCCGGTGTATAAGACTACTTTTTAGCCCAGGAAAATCTTTCCCAAACTCGGGGGGTCGTCTAGTATGCCGGAAAAAAAAAGACCAAGCCAGTCGGCTGGGTCCTAAAGAGAGCCCGCGCAGGCAAAGCCTTCTCCCAAGGTGGAGAACACACCGCGCGGCTCCTTTGCCTTTGGGAGAAGGCTTTGCCGCTGGGGCTCTCTTTAGGACCCAGCCGGCTGGCTTAGCCTTCTCCCAAAGGCAGAGGAGCTGGGTGGCATGTTCTCGGCCTCGGAGAAGGCCAAGCCAGCCGGCTGGGTCCTAAAGAGAGCCCACGGCCGTCCCTAGCTCCCCTCCCCTCCTTCCTTCCTTCCTCTCCCCTCCCCTCTCCCTTCCCTTCC
>NW_024838666.1:0-559 GCF_019175285.1 Sceloporus undulatus
AATAATAATAATAATAATAATTTGTATCCCGCCCCTCTGAGAACAATCGGGGCAGCTAACAAAGTTAAAAATACAGAACATATAAAATCCCTGCCCTCCCCACCTTAAACAAGTATTAAATCCAATGCAGAATGTATTACTAATTTTTTTAAAAAAACACAACATACAAGTTAAAAACTGACCAGAAGGTCAACAATAGCACATCAGCAAAACAATCAATGGGAGCAGCAGTATCTTATTCCCAGATGTTTTTCTGAGGCTGGGTTCTCTATTCTGGGAAGGCCTGCTGGAAGAGATCCATCTTAACAGTCTTTTTAAAGCTGTCTAAGGATGTAAGTAGACGGATCTCATCCGGCAGGCCGTTCCACAGTCGGGGGGCGATGATGGAAAATGCCCTCTGGGAGGTAGCCGAGAGCCTAGATTTTTGTGGCTGAAGTAGGCCTCTTCCAGAGGAGCAGAGTGCGCGGGGAGGATTGTAGGGGAGAAGGCGGTCCCGAAGATAGTTTGGACCCAAGCCATTTAGGGCTTTAAAGGTGATAACCAACACCTTGTACTGGGG
>NW_024838666.1:659-1176 GCF_019175285.1 Sceloporus undulatus
ATTGTAGGGGAGAAGGCGGTCCCGAAGATAGTTTGGACCCAAGCCATTTAGGGCTTTAAAGGTGATAACCAACACCTTGTACTGGGTCCAGAAGCTAATGGGCAGTCAGTGGAGGGACTTTAGAACCGGAGTAATATGGTCCCTCCTAGATGTTCCAGAAATTACTCTGGCTGCCATATTCTGAATTAGTTGCATTTTCCGGACCAAGCACGAGGGTAGCCCCATGTAGAGCGCATTACAGAAGTCTAGATGTGAGGTTACCAGCACATGCACAACAGTCTCCAGATCCCTTACTTCCAGAAAAGGGCGCAGCTGGCATATCAGCCAAAGCTGATAACAGGCACTCCTGACTGTCGCATTTACCTGGTTCGACATCAGGAGCGACGAGTCAAGGAGCACCCCCAGACTGCGAACACAGTCCTTGACGGAGAGTGTGACCCCGTCCAGGACCGGAGGTTGCAACCCAATTCTTGGTTTCGGGGCCGCTACCGTGAGCACTTCCGTTTTGTCTGAATTC
>NW_024838667.1:0-1176 GCF_019175285.1 Sceloporus undulatus
GTGCCCTTTCCCACTTGTGTGATCTTCCTCATAAACAACTTTGACCACCTTCACCACTTTCTGGTGTTGTTTGCCCACATGTGTCTTGTTTTTCCCAGCTGTGAAACATTGGGTTATATGGGAGAGTGTCTCTGGATCTAAATTGGGGGTGGCCCCATGGCCCTCAAGCCCAAAGTGCTCCCCAGAACAGCTTTTTAAAAATGACATTTGCCTCTGAAATTTGGCAACAAATGGCTACATGCACTATAATCTTTGGAGGGTCAATGTACAAAAGTGTCGGGATAGTCAATATCCTAATCCATCATCAATATCCCACCTATGGCCTAAATTATATCGTTTCTTATATTGTATGTTATATTGAAAGAATTTGGGACAAACTGGATTTCAAAAGCAGTAGCTTTTTTTCTTGCTAACAGAATTTAAAGTTTCTTTCCTGGACTAAATTCTGAGGTGATCAAATGATTTTGGGATGCATCATGTGCCCCCCCCTTTTTTTTTTTTTGTTAGTCATTCTTTGAATGAAGGCTATTTTCTTTTGCAGGTGACCTTTGTGGATGTGGCGGTATACTTCACTGAGGATGAATGGAAAATGTTGACAAAGAAGCAGAGACTTATGTACAGTGATGTGATGATGGAGACTTACGAGAATGTGGCCTCTGTGGGTAAGGAAGCTGAATTCATTGCCCTTACTATGAAGAGTGAGGGGCCTTTCATACTACATTATCATGGCACTATGATTCCACTTTAGAATTATAGAATCAGAGCTGGAATAGAGTCATAGAATCTTAGAGTTGGAAGAGACCATAAGGGCCATCCACTCCAACCCCCTGCCATGTAGGAAATCCAAATCAAAGCATCCCTGACAGATGACCATCCAGCCATTTTAGTTGCCCTCCTTTGGACGTGTTCCAGTTTCTCAACATGCGTTTTGAACTGTGGTGCCCAAAACTGGGCACGTTATTCCAGGTGAGGCCTGACCAAAGCAGAATAGAGTGACACTATTACTTCCCTTGATCTAGACACTATACTTCTATTGATGCAGCCTAAAATTGTATTGGCCTTGTTAGCTGCCGCATCGCACTGTTAACTCATGTTCAACTTGTGGTCTACTGGGACTCCTAGATACCTTTCACAAGTAGTTTCATTCAGCCAGGTTTCCCCCATCCTATATCTGTG
>NW_024838668.1:0-1176 GCF_019175285.1 Sceloporus undulatus
GGAGGAGCTCCTTTCAGGGGTGCATTAGAGTTTTTTGGGGGGGAAGAAGCCTGTAGCCTTGTTAAGCCAAAGGTCTTGGTTTCCAGACGCTTCACCATTTTAGTCGCCCTCCTGGTACAAATTTGAGAAAGAAGACCCTCTACTCTTTCATGATGATGATGATTATGATGACGATAGCCCTCTGTATCTACAGATTTCTTTACCTGTGGATTGAACCATTCAAGGCTTGAAAATATAGAAAAATAATGTAAATTCCAAGAGCAATTCTTGGTTTTGGCATTTTACATAATAGACGTTGCTTTTGTTGTTGTTGTTGTTATTATTGTGTGTCTCCAAGTCGTTTTGAATTTATGGTGACCCTAAGGCAGACCTATCACAGGGTTTCCTTGGCAAATATCTTCAGAATAGCTTTCCTATTGCCTTTCCCTGAGGCTGAGAGTGTGTGACTTGCCCAAAGTCACCCAATGGTTTTCCATGGCAGAGCTGGGATTCCAAATCTGATCTCCAGAGACATAGTTCAGCTATGCTCAAACCAATATGCCACACTGGCTCCTATACTATGGACACCATTTCACTGGGCCATTACATTGCATGGACTAGGCCCAGCTTTCTCATCCATGGAGGTCATTTTGCAAGCCCCCTTCTCCTCTTCCATTTTCAGGCCCAGCTCCTTCTGCATTTCCTCCAACTCTCTCAGTTTAGAAGGGTCATTCCCCCTGATTCATCCTCTGCCCTCCCACCTTCTCAGCTGCTTTTCAAATGTCCTGGTTTCTTCTTTCTCCTCCTGCCATTTCTCCCTTCTCTTGAGCTCATTGCCATTGCTGCAAACTGAGTCCAAAGCGTAAAGGCAGTCTGCCCTCCAAGAAGACAGCTAAGGAGAAGAGGAGCCCTTCCCAGAGGCTCAGGCAAAAGCAAACAGCTGCAGCCTCTCCTAGTTTGCTTCTCCTTCCTCAGGAAGAACCTTGCAATCTTCATCATACCCTGAAGTTCCTTGGTCACAGACTCCCTTTGGGATTCCCCTCCTAAATATCATGGCCTCACAGAAACTCCCAAGAGAGGAGAGGAGGCCTGGCAGCCGGAGGAGCCTTGAGGCCTTTTTCAGAGGGAGGAGGAGGAGGAGGCTTCTTTGCTTCCAGCTCCCAAGGCTGCCTCCCTACAGAAGACCCTCCAGCCCCC
>NW_024838669.1:0-1176 GCF_019175285.1 Sceloporus undulatus
CCCCCCATGTGGACCACCATGGCCCCAGAGAAGTCTGGTCACAACAAGCGGACAGTGAAGGTGGCCACCAACATAATGATGAGCAGAGAGTCCTTCCAGAGATCCGGGTGCAAATGTCAAGGTCCGGCTCATGTGTTGTTGGATGGCAAGCTCCAGGAAAAGAGATTCCCTCTGAAACTCTAGGAGGAACTTCCTGAGAGTAAGGGCTGTTTGGCACTGGAAGACATTGCCTTGGAGTGTAATGGAGTCTCCTTCTTTGGAGGCTGCCTTTAAGCGGAGGCTGAATGTTCATCTGTCAATGGGGTTGCTTTGATGGAGAGTTCCTGCATGGCAGCATAAAAGGGTTGGACTGGATCAGGGCCCTTCTTGGGGCCTCTTCCAACTCTATGAGTCTATGATTCGAGAATAAAGTGTATACAGCACAGAGGCAGAGTTTGTGTATGTGTTTACATTCATATATCCTCTATGGCTGGACGCCATTTTAGGGCCGGGCGGAAGTGGGGCCTCTTCTTTAGGGCTCTGGCTCCCCCCCTTTCCTCCTCCTCTGCGCCGAAATCGTTGCTTGGAGGAAGTGGGAGGGGAGGGGGCTCTGCTTCCGGTTGTCTAAGGAGGAGGAGGAGGAAGAGGTAAGTGGGTCTTTCCCTCTTCTTCTGGGCCTTTGGGGATGATGGGATAGGAGATCACTCCCATAAAAAGACCTCCGACATTTGGGGGAAGGAGGGGCGCTGAGCATGGAGGGTAATAGCAATGATAACGATACAGCTGCCGCCTCCCTTTCGCACTGGACTTCCCTTCTCCTTTCCTGGTTTGCAGACAAAGGCAGCCTTTGGAAGGAAGAAGAGCAGCTGGCCCTCCAGAACCAGAGGGACCTTGCCTTGGAAAGTGGCATTGAGGGAAAGAGAGGGAGGGAAGAGGCTGAATAGGGAGAGAGGGCCAGGATCTGAGTGAGGCAGAAGGGAGAGTGAGTGGGCCCTGCCTCCTTCCTCCCTCTTCCGGGCCTTTGGGGGATGATGGATAGGCGACCCTTCCCATAAAAAGACCTTGGACATTCGGAGGGGGCTGAATATGGACAGCGGACTATGAACGTCCCAAAGGAAGGAAGAGGCCTCCTCTTGGACTGCATCCCCCAGAATCCCCTGGTCAGAATGGCTCTAAAGAGGGGATTCTGGGTGTTGC
>NW_024838670.1:0-1176 GCF_019175285.1 Sceloporus undulatus
TTTAATATGCTTCTGTCTGCAGTACTGAAAGGAAAATATGAGAGTCTGCTGCTGCATGATGAGCGCATTCCTCCCAGTGCGAATCAGGCGCAGAAACCCTCCACCTGCGCATGGCCCTTTTCCCAGGCAAGAAGCCTTGCCTTGACCGCTTGGTGACACCGAAGAATCCTGTCTGTCTTTTCACCGAAAGACAGGGAAGGGGGCTTGCAGGGGTCGGCAGGCTTGACAGTATCTGACACCAGTGTGGATCTTTGCCCCCAGGAAGACACCTTGCCAGGCCCCAAGCCCCTGGCCCTGTTCCCCTGGGAAGGGTTTCCCCAGACACCTCCTCCAAGGTTCTCCAGCGGCCATCCCACGCCCTGAGCCTCCCAAGGCCTCCTGTGCATCCTCCAAGGGCTGGCCCTGGCCATCCCCTTTCAAACTGATGCACAGAACAATTCCTAGTCCCCTTCCTGCAAATGTATGGGAACCAGGTCCCCCCCCAGAGGCATCCTCCCTGGCCGATGCGCTCCTCTAGGAAGAAAACCTCATGCTCCTTCATATACTGAAGAAGAGTGGCTAAATGGGTCTCCACTGGCTGGACCGTCTCTTCCAGCAGAGCAACCGACTTGCGTTCTCTGCACATGCACAACCTCCGGCAAGGTGACCCCCATAGCACAGCTCTGGCAGGCGGGGCAGCGGCTCCCTCGCCATGTGCCTTCAGTCGCCAAGGAAGCCCCGAGAGAGACCCCTGGCCTCCCCAAACGCCCCTCTTGGCCAAGCCCTGTCTGCTGGGGCTGGGGCTCCATAGAGTCTCTCAGCGGAAGCACTGCCTTCTGGGGGCCCTGCGATGCCTTCTCAAGCCAGGTGCCCCACATCCTATGAATGCAGAAGACGCATTTGCGCACGGCCAGCCTTCCTGCTAGGCCCAGCACTTCGCTCTTTGGGGCCCTCTAGGGATGGTGGAGGGAGTGTTGGGGATATGGGGCCCTTGTGCCCCATGGGGGGAACTTGGAGGGCTGCACACCCCTGCCAAAGAACAAACCCCAAAACACTTTCCAGGGCTCCCAAATGCCCCCAAGGAGCCTTCCCATGGGGCACGGGGGCAGTTTGGTCATGTATTTGGCCGTCTCTGGCAAAGTCTAGATTCGAGGCAGGCCTTTCCCTACAACAGGACGCAACCTGGCATTCAAATTA
>NW_024838671.1:0-1176 GCF_019175285.1 Sceloporus undulatus
ATCAATTTAAAATTTTCTTTCACAATAAGGTGAAGGGGACCTCCATGCACACATATAAACACTTGATCATTTCAGTACCTCCAGAATCAAAGTTTTGAAAGATAAGAGGAGATGGGAAGAACTTAAAAAGTATGAATTTAAAAATTGGGGGAAGCAGGGGGAAAGTAAGGAAAAGGAGTCTCAAGACTCCTGAAACATCTCACACACGTTTCATTATCACCCCTGAGCTACCAGGATGCCTTGCTTTAAAGATAAACAGCCCCAAAATGAGGGTTTTTACTTAAAAAAGAAAAATAGAGAAATGATGAGTAAGAATTTGGGTTCCCTTGAGACACATTACCCCATACCCATTATGCCCTTAAAAACTGGGTTGAATTTAAGAAAACCTGAAATGTCTGTGAGGTTTTAGAATGACTCCTAGGTTTGAGGAAAGAGCTGCTTTCCTACCTTCTACAATTTCTCATACAGCCCAATGGTTTTTATTTTTTAAAAAGTAGAAAAAAACAGAAAAGAAAAAAAAAGAAAATTTAAAATGAGGGTGGGGGGAAGAGAAGAGTAAACAAAAACAATGTTCAGGGCTTTCAGACTTTCGGCCATTTGTGATTAAACAACGTGCTGTCAATTTCTTGTATCCCTTTGTTTCCCTGAGCATACCTAAACCAACCCCTCCTCTTTGATATCAAAATTGCTACGTACCCAGTCTCTATGATCCTAATGTGGACTCCATTATGTCGGCTAGCTTACGAATTGACAAGAGGATTTATGTTCCAGACATGACAGAGGAGATGCAAAAGAGCCTGGCTATGAAACAATAGGATGGATCCTGTCCAAGCAAACAACTCCATCTACTTGACACTTTAAGATGTCCTCCTGCAGGAATACACCTATTCACACCCCTGTGTTACACCTTTGGGGGACACAACTTCAAAGTGTCAGAAGATTATCACACTGGGGTAAAAACGTTCCCCAGTGTGTTCTCACTGGCGCGAGCACGGAGCATGATGGGAACCCAATGGGGCCCAGAACGCTAGTTTACTGCACGGCAGAATGCCACCATTGCTGCCAGGCGTTCCCATTGGGTTCCCATTGTGTTCCAGGAGACGCCATTTCTGGGAACGCTTTCAAACTGACCCCAGAAATGGCGTCTCCTGGAACACATTGGGAACCCGATGGGAA
>NW_024838672.1:0-1176 GCF_019175285.1 Sceloporus undulatus
GGCAGAGTTAGGGTGTCATGAGGACGCTGTAGGTTAATAAAAAAAAAACTTGAAGGAGTATATATTTTGAAGAAATAAGAAATGGTGAGGGAGTTGTGATTGTTGCAATAGTGTCACAATTGTGACCAGGTAGTGAAACTATTGCCAGGATCATAACTTACACACACACACACACACACACACAAAACTTACTTTATTGGCCATTGGTGTCATGGAGACAAGGAGGTCTATTGCACCAGTGACTGGAGCATGACATTTCTGTCAGGTTTAGAGGGTGGTTGGGCCAGGAGAAATTACTTTGTTAAGTATGCTAAGTAGCTGATATATATATAATGACCATACTTCTCAAGTGTTGAAAACCCCAAAGTAGAAGCCCTAATCTTGGACTAATGAGAAGCTTTGTAGTTTGGGACTTACTCTACACAAAATTCATATGCAGTTGCTTTACACAGACACAGCATTTTCTGTTTGGGAAACCAGACAAAAAATAATAATGCTTCTGCACAGGAATATTCTTCTGCACAAAAATGTTGTAGTTGTAGACTTGTTCTGTACAAAATTCACACATTATTATTTTGAGCAAAAACAGCATATTCTGCACAGAATATAGCATTTTGTGTGATGAAAACAATACTTATGCAGAGAAATATTTTCAGCACAACAGCAAAACAGCCATCTGTGAATTTTGCACAGAATAACTAATGAATCACAAATTAACTTTGAAGACTAGACATTTTTTGAAGGTTTTCTTGCAGTGGGAAAAAATTGTTAGTTAGCAGTTGCTTTGAGAAGAAGAATTACATCTCTATAATTGGTTGCTTGGCAGTTTTCACTGGGATTCCTGCTTATAGTTTTATTTGCTGCAGTAGATGTATTTCTATAGTCCAAAGTGAAACTGAATTTGGAAGCAATCCATTCTCACTCCACATTGACAAAGTATCCCCTCTCCATTGTGAAGTCGAAGGCTTTCATGGCCAGCATCCATATTTTTTTGTGGGTTTTTCAGGCTATGTGGCCATGTTCTAGAAGAGTTTATTCCTGATGTTTTGGCAGCATCTGTGGCAGGCATCTTCAGAGAATGCTTGCCTGAAGATGCCAGCCACAGATGCTGGTGAAATGTCAGGAATAAACTCTTCTAGAACATGGCAACATAGCCTGAAAAACCCACAAAAAACT
>NW_024838673.1:0-1176 GCF_019175285.1 Sceloporus undulatus
TTAGGAGGAAAGATGATAGCTTTCATCATAAACATGTGGAACTTGAGATTTGAATGAAGACAAGTGTATCAGAGAGCAAGAGATGAAAAATTGGATGGGGGCTAAAGTAGATGATGGTTGCCAAAAGTAAGCCTCCAACTAGGTTCCTATTGATCGCTGATTACATCCATATATAATTTCAGTGTAAATTGAATATAGAATTAGAAACACATCATCCCACAAACCATGGAACAACTGTGGTAGTACTGGAGTAAAGCTGGAGTAAAGCCTGTGAGGAAGTGAACAGGCAGGCCGAGCTCCATCAGGGCTAGCCTGAAGAAGAAGATCCCTCCCTCCAGTCCATCTGCCTTGGTCCAGGCCTCAGAGAGAAGAACCACTGGACCTCAACCCCTTTCCCATCACCATTCCCTTCTCCTTTTGTGTCGTGTCTTTTAGATCGTATGCCTGAGGGCAGGGAACCATCCAATTAAAAATGATAATTGTAAGTCGCTCTGATAGTCATTAGGGCTGAAGGGTGGGGTATAAATATAATAAATAAATAAATAAATAAGTTAGTTTGTTTCAGGAGGGACTAAGAAGAGCAATGAGGTTGTGACTGCATTCTAAATGTTGAATAAAGAATTCTAGTGGGAACAGATAAAGGGAAATGGATATAATGAACAGAACTATAGTTTGCAGTGTGTGTGTGTGTAAGGGTGCAGTAATACTGGAAACTGATGTCTCAGGCATCAGCAGCAGATCCTGGAGCCACAAAGCAGATATCTTGGCAAAGGTGATGCATCCAAGCACTCCTTACCTACTCAGAATAATAGCTGAGAAAACATGGACTGTCAGGATGCTCCAGAAAATGTAAATTCTCTTCAGCTGTTATAAATGAGGGTTAGAAAATTTAGATTGAAAACAGTCACCCATATACTGTGCCATAATATCCAGGTTAATAAATAAATAATAAATAAAAATTTTATTTATATTCCGCCCTTCCCAAGATCAGGGCGGCTTACAACAAGGTTAAAAACAATGGTGCCATAACAATATAAAAATACAACTACAGGCAGACCATACAGACAATAAAAAACTATCAACAAAAACCAACAGGATTAAAAGCCCCTCAGCCCAACCTCTTGGCCATGGAAGAGGAGGGAGGCCCACAGGATCTTTAGTCGGGGAATGCCTGTT
>NW_024838674.1:0-1176 GCF_019175285.1 Sceloporus undulatus
GACAAATTTCCTTCCCCGGTCCTGGGGAACCTATCACTAGTACTTCCGTTTTCTCTGGATTCAAGCTGAGTTTGTTTTTCCTCATCCAGCCCATTACTGACTCCAAGCAGGCATTTAGAGGAGAGACACCATTCTTAGACACTGCAGCAGTCGGCGACACAGAGAAACATATCTGGGTGTCATCAACGTACCCCATGTCTCCGGATGATCTCTTTCTGCGGTTTCATGTAGATGTTAAATAGCATGGGGGACAAAATAGCTCCCTGAGGGACACCGGATGTCAGTTCCCTCTTATTGGAGCAGACGTCCCCCAGCTGCACCATCTGGAATCTACCCAAGAGGTAGGAACGGAACCACAGAAACACAGTGCCCCCGATACCCAACTCCCTCAGGCATTCCAGAAGGATACCATGGTCAGTGGTATTGAAAGCCGCTGAGATATCCAAGAGCACCACCAAGGACACACTTCCCCTGTCAATGCCCAGACGGAGATCATCGACTAAGGCGACCATGGCGGTCTCAACTCCATAGCCCGCCCTGAAGCCAGTTTGAAATGGGTCCAGATAATCGGTTTCATCCCAGACTGCTTGGAGCTGGAAGGCAACCGCTCTCTCGATCACCTTACCCAAAAATGGGGCAGCAATGACACTGGCCTGTAATTATTTCTTATCAGGGGGTCTAGAGAGGTTTTTTTTTAGCAGTGGTCTGACTATTGCCAATTTCAGACTCGATGGAAACTGCCCCTCCCTGAAGGATGTGTTAATTATGCAGTGTAGCATAGATGTTACCGCAATACCACCCTGGTCCGTCAGCCATGAGGGACAGGGATTGAGAGAGCATGTCATCTTCCTAACACTTCCAAGAATCTTGTCCACTTCATCGGTACATACAAACTCAAAATGATCCAGTTTAATTAAGTCCACGGGCGATCTGGACACCTCTCCCATAAATTCTGAAGAAATGCTAGCATTGAGATCAGCCCTTATCCGAGAGATTTTATCTGCGAAGAAGTTGTTAAATTCGTCACAGAAGGCCTTAGTTGGTTCTAAGATAGGGTTCAGGGCGGGGGGGTAGCTGTGTTAACTCGCTCACTACCCTGAACAGCTCTGCAGGACACGACTCAGCAGACACAATACGTGCAGCACAAAAAGAATTTTTAGCTGCACCTATTGCCAT
>NW_024838675.1:0-1176 GCF_019175285.1 Sceloporus undulatus
GGGTTTCGCTGCCAGTTAGAATCCATAATATCCAAAGCCCACAAAGCAGTGATACCTTTATTGTCGCAATTGAAATGCACAGAATACCTGTTTTGAAGTCTGACTGGCTTCTTCTTCAGGAAAGATGCTAAGAATCAGACAGGAGGAAAATATATATGATAATATTAGCTGAGATATGGCTGTTCCCAGTTCAGATGGTATTGGAAGGAAATTCATGAGGGTAGATATCCCTCTTCTTCAGGACATACAAACATTAAGTTTCATTAGCAAGACAAAATGATAACCCATTTTTCCTTACCTGATGCAATATATCCAGGTATCCTCTTCTTTTTTTTCTCCCCTCCTAACAGTTTTAAATTCACTTTAGGGTTGCCATAAGTCGAAAATGGCTTGAAGGCACCTCTTTGTTTCAGTATTTTCTCCAAACACATGAGGAATAAAATTAATATTATAATGGCACGGCTTCTAAAAATGAAAGAGACAAAAATGCCTTTGTCAGAAACCTAGAAATGCCAGACCTGAGATTGTATTATTACGAGTGTTGCTTAAATTGGATAGAAAATTGGATAGACCTAAATGATTAACAGATGTTAGATCTGGAAGGGTTTAATTTGAGATATGGCTGGCATGCCCACCTCTGGTTTGGAAAGGTGGAATTCAATGCAGAATTCAAAGACCATATAGTAAGGAGAGCCCTATGGAAGATATGGAATATATGTCAAGGGACAATATATAGACAAATGCCAGATTGGATATCACTCCAAGAGGCGCTGATGAAAAAGGGGGAAAAAGAAGGAAAAGAATCGCTAAGATATACTAAAGACAGAAAAGGGAAAGGCAAGGATCAGAACAAAGGAGGAATTAATAGCAGAAAGGCACGACATCCATTGGTTTTTCTATTTTCAATTACATGAGAGATATAAAAAAGACATTAAACAATATGGCATAGCACAAAACAAGACAGAATTAGATCTGATCCTAATGGATAGGAAAGGGAAAACAATTTCCAAATCCTATAATTTGTATATAATATATCTTGACAAGGCCTGCAATAATGATGGAAGAAAGAGACTGTGAGATTGCCACCTTCAGCTCGACACATGAAACAGGTATAGTTTAAAAGTATAGATACGTTGCACCCCGAAAAGGAAATTAAACTGTCACCAGAGGTTTTGT
>NW_024838676.1:0-1176 GCF_019175285.1 Sceloporus undulatus
GCATTAATGTTTTAATATGGTAGTTTCATTGTTTTTTAACTTTTTATTATTAGGCTTTAATTCATGTATTTTGTTTTAATTTATATTGTGAACCACCTTGGATCCCATGTCACGAGAACAATGGGAAATAAATTGATTAAATAATAACGTTGTGCATGGCTGCACAGTTATTTAAATTTTCATCTTTTCCCCACAGTCATTCCCCAGTTATAGTGCTTAGGCAACCTCAGTTATAGTGCTCAGCTTTCTCTTCATCTGTTACAAGGCTCTCTGTGCCTAACATACATTATTTGTGTGTATGTGTGTGGAGTATATATTTTGTGTGAGCGTGAAAATAGGAACAGAAAGAAAGATTAGAAAGATAATATAACTGAATGTTATTGTGAAATTTACAAAGCAAGCTCTATAAAAATAAACATTAATTGTCATTTGGTACAGATTCCCCCCACACACACACTTTTCTTGTGTACAAATAAAATGGAAGTGCCTTAAGAAAACTTTTCAAGAAGAAGTATAGCATGCCAGAGAGGACACTTCTATGTATAAAAGGGAAATGGTAGGGAGAGGGCAAAGAGCAATGGGATAACAAAAGAAAGGCTAAAAGACTTTTAAATTCTTTTAAAAGAATTTTATAGAGAACAGAATACGAAAACACCAAATAGATATAATTTTGAGGCCTCATTTAAATTCCCTTGGAAAGGGAAATCTTAAAGATGAAGAAGCCATCTGAACTGTAATGGCTAACCATTTAAGAAAGCCATCCTCTAGAAGCCTCCCAGAGAGTGATTAAACTCAAGGCATCCTCTGCAATTTTTCAGGCTATCTTAGATGGAATAGCTGGTTGTGGTTTATTCATCAGGATAGTGTGTCCTGCTTCGAAATACTGTAACTAGACGGTCAATACTGCAGCAAGATCTTTTGAAGGTTTAAACTTAGAGGTAAAAGGCAAATAAATTGGGAGGATGAAAGAGTTGTATAAAATTATACATGATATAGCGGGAAGTAGACAACATGTTATAAATTCAGAATTCAGGGTCATCTAATAATAAATAAATAATAAATAAAAGTTTTATTTTTATACCGCCCTTCTTACAATCAGGGCGGTGTACAACATAATAAACAGATACACAAAATACAATAAAATACATTAAAATCTACAATTAAAATACATTCTGG
>NW_024838677.1:0-1176 GCF_019175285.1 Sceloporus undulatus
GGTGCTAGTCCTTCCTGAGGCCCAAGGAAGGCAGAGAAGTCCCTGTTTTTTTCCTTCCCATTGCTGTCCATCTTCAGCTAAAGTGAGCCCTGACCCTTCAACCTAAAACTCGCCAGTTGCGTCATGATGTTTCCAACCATGCAACAAAACTGGACGGAGGTGATTGACCAGTCCTTTCCATTGAATGGGTCTTCCCCAGTCAAGGAGATTAATACTGAATGTATGCCATTGACTTCTGTAGGCTATACTGCGGACTAAGTACTCCTATAAAAATGAGCCTTGTAGGATTATATCAAAGACACATCTATTCCAGCCTCTTGACCATGAATGGTGTAAGTTCAGTAAGCCCTAAGCCTTTTGCCTTAGAGTGTCAGCATTGGCTAGGACTACAAAGGCCGTCTCCTCCAACCTCATTCTGCCATGCAGGAATACACAACCAAAGGACACCTGAGGAATGGCCAGCCAACCTCTGTAGAAAGGTGTCCAAAGGAGGAGAGTCCATCGTCCTCCAAGAAAGTCAACTCTTGAGCAGTTCTTACAGAAAAGAGGTCCTTCCTAATCTTTAGCTGGCATCCTCCTATTATTTGAGCAGTCATCGTGAGGAACGTCCTCTGAATACCCAAAGCGTCCCAGAAGCTTTTGATCATGGTCCATTAGTGGGACATGTTCATGGTGAACCTCTTTTCATGCACACATGCACTTCCCACACCTTATGAGAAGAGAACTGAGTATGCAGTCTTCTGGCGAGAAATATTACAATGTTCCAACCTGGGAACAGAGCTGAAAATATCTGATCATCCTCCCACCACTATTTCTTCTTGGAAAGGGAGAAAATTGGTTTGGAGACGGGTTCAGAATATGCATGAGGTGGCAGTGATGATAGATATATATATATAGAATAGGCACAGGTGCATTGACTCATTGGAGAAGGATTGTCCAGCTGGTGGTGGAAGGGACCGGCCACTTCAAGGATGAAAGCTGCTCTGCTGACCGTTCTTCTGGCTTGTTTGTGCCATGCTTGTTTGTGTCATGGTACCTATATCCCTGTAAAACACGATGTGGACATGGAACGGGTAACTTCTAAAGGAGGCTTAAAAGGGGGTCAGGACATTGACCGTCATGTTCCCAATAGGGCTCAGGGCTATCTGAAGGACCAGAGTCTCCCTGTATGGCTTT
>NW_024838678.1:0-1176 GCF_019175285.1 Sceloporus undulatus
TATGATAGCCCTATTTAAATACTTGAAGGGATGTCATATTGAGGAGGGAGCAAATTTGTTTTCTGCTGCTCCAGAGACTAGGACCCGGAGCAATGGATGCAAGCTGCAGGAAAAGAGATTCCACCTCAACATTAGGAAGAACTTCTTGACAGTAAGGGCTGTTCGACAGTGGAACACACTTCCTAGGAGTGTAGTGGAGTCTCCCTCCTTGGAGGTCTTCAAACAGAGGCTGGATGGCCATCTGTCGACGATGCTTTGATCTGGATTTCCTGCATGGCAGAGGGTTGGACTGGATGGCCCTTGTGGTCTCTTCCAACTCTATGATTCTATGATTCTATGATTCTATAAAATCTGAAGCAATCTTAACGCATCTATCTTGTTCATACCAGCAGGTATTTCAGCTTCTCTCCTGATATCAGATGTGTTCATTGCCACTTAAGATTTATGATCTGGAATTAATTTTCCTTCCAAAATGCCCATGGGAGACTGGAGATGTGACATGTAACAGCACTGATCTCTAAATTATTTAGGTAATTGATTGTTGACAGATGTGCATTTTCTTCTGGCATAGACCAAGAACAAGAGAATGCACTAGAAGATAAGATTCCTGGGAACTTCTGTAGTACAGTCCTCTGATGTAAGCAGCCAGTTCCAGAGAAATGCAGAGTTCTGCTATCATTTCCTCAAGGGAGAAATAAATCGGCTGTGAAAGGCAGGTATGACTGTGTGATACCAGTGCTTCACCAGTTATACTGGCTTCCAGTCTCTCTCTGGGGCCAATGCAATATGTTAGTGTTATTAACCTTTAAAGGTAATTTGTTATATTTTAAAGAGGGGATGTAAAAAAAAAATTAAAATTAATTAAGAACTGGCACATTATTAGAATCATAGAGTTGGAAGAGACCGCAAGGGCCATCCAGTCCAACCCCCTGCCATGCAGGAAATCCAAATCCAAGCATCCTCGACAAATGGCTGTCCAGCCTCTGTTTAAAGACCTCCAATGAGGGAGATTCCACTACACTCCGAGGGAGTTTGTTCCACTGTCGAACAGCCCTTACTGCCAGGAAGTTCCTCCTAATGTTGAGGTGGAATCTCTTTTCCTGTAGGTTGCATCCATTATTCCTAGTTCTAGGAGTTTATCGCATCGCGTTCCGAGAACATTTTTGGAACCCGATT
>NW_024838679.1:0-1176 GCF_019175285.1 Sceloporus undulatus
TGTGATGTCCTGGCGGTGATAGTAGGGCTCGGGACCGTGCACCAACCACATGGTCCCAAGCCCTACTATGTGCAGCCAGTGCCATTACAGTGCCGCCCCTCCCACACAGGGAGCATGTGCATGACATGTCCTGTGTGATGTGTCCAAACGGTGTGTCACACAGGACATGTCACTGTGCCGCTGGAGAGCGCTTATCGTGCCTTACCAGTGGTGCGAAAAGGAGCTCCATTTTGGAACTCCTTTTGGGCACGCGCATCATTGATGTGGCAACCAAACGGCTGTGCTAAGATGGAGAGGAGAAAGGGGTGGCCCCTTTCTCCTCTTTAGCACTGGGGTGTTTGGAGGCATGAAGCCCCAAGGACATCCCTTTTCCGGGCCCGGAAAAATACTGGATTGAGGCCGGTGAGGCTGCCCTGGCCCCAATCCAGTGTGAAAAGGGGCGGTCTGTACCAGGCCTAAGATATCCTGGATCTCAAAAGAAGAACCTTTTGGTCTTGCTAATGGAATTTAATTTTTATTTCCTGGACCTTAACATGCTTTGTCTCCCAATACTCGCATGGCCAGAAGGAGGAGTGGCCTTTCTGCATGAATATCCCTCCATGCCATCTTAACTCAGAACAACACCAAGAACATATTGACAAAATACAGGCCTAGGGCTGCCATAAGTCAGGACCTCCAAACTGGGACAAATGTAGGACAAATGTAGGACAGCATTTTTTAAAAATGGAGGACACACGGAAAAAATTTGATGCTTTTTAAAAAAATGTTGATATAAATGCATGTTTCTTAGGCATGATCAAAATGGAGGACATTTTGGCATTATTCCTAGACAGATGGCAGAAATGTACTTCCCTTTCTAGCCAAACACCCCCAACCTGCATTCCAAAACACACACAACAGCACATTTGGGCATTTCACATGGCTTTACTTAACATGGCCTCTTGCATCAGAGGCTTATTCCATAACCAAACCCCTTGGGTTTAACACTTAGCATGGTTTAACATGGCTATGCATATTGAACATGTCAAGGTGGTTTCACAGTTCTTGCACCAAATGTACTTCTCAGAAGTGTGTACTTGGTCAAGGGACTTTGGTTTTTCTTCACTGCACATGAGTTTGTAAAAATCAGAGCAATTTACACTGGCCTTGCCTCAGAGGCTTTCTGATATCAATATC
>NW_024838680.1:0-1176 GCF_019175285.1 Sceloporus undulatus
GGGATGCTTTGATTTGGATTTTCTGCATGGCAGGGGGTTGGACTGGATGGCCCTAGTGGTCTCTTCCAACTCTACGATTCTATGATTCTATGATTCTATGATTTACACAGAAATGCAAATGCTATTGCTATTGCTTATATCACTTGAGCAAACTGTTTATTTACCAGCTGTAGTACCCAGCAATGCACAGGCAATTTTGTAGTAGTAGTAGCAGTTATTGTTGTTGCTGTTGTTGTTGTGTGCCTTCAAGCCATTTCTCACTTAGGGCAACCCTATGGTTAGTTTGTTGGCTAATCCTCTGCCATGCCATCCCACTCTTCCAGCTGCTTTTAAAATGTCCCAGTTTCTCTCTGCTCCCCCACCTTTCTCCCTTTGTCTGCAGCTTCCTCCAATGATTGCAAACCCAATTCAACAGGGAAAAATGGTTTGCAGACCGTTAACTCAACAGGAGGAGAGGAGGAGGAATCTTGTCCTTCCCTGTCGGCTCAGGCAAAAGCAAACTGCTGCAGCGTTTCTGCGCTTGTCTGCTCTTCCTCATTGATAACTTTTGCCATCCTGACCACACTCTGATATTGCTTGGCCACATGTCTCCTAGCCTTTCTATGTGAAATGTTGGCAGGTATGCTAAAATTCCCAGCATTCCATAGGAATCCTGTAGTACTGAACTGGTATAACTATGCAGTTTGGATGCACCCTAATTCTGAGAGAGCGTTTGTGACTTATGACTCAAAGAAAGAACCAGGCAAAGACAAGGGAAGATCCCCTTCATCCCAGGGATCTTGCAACACCTTTCAATCTGCAAGATCCCTTTGCATACTGGTTTCCCAGACTAACATGGCTATGTCTATCATTTCATCATTGTAGGAAAGGCATGTTTCATATGCAGAAATATGAACTCTTGTTATTTCTTCAAGAGTTGTAGTAGTAGTAGAATTTTATTCGGTCATTGACCAGCATAAACAAATAACAGTTCAAACATAAAATACCAAGGGTAAACTTCAGACATCACAATAAAACTTCTAGTTAATAACTAGAGATTAAAATCTATAACAATCTGCGGCTATCTTCTCTCGGTCGTCTGTAGATATTTTATTTCCTTCCCACCATTAGAGGGCGTGTTTTGAGGACAATATAACAAAATTTTGCAACTTTATATACAATGCTAGGTGTCTGACT
>NW_024838681.1:0-698 GCF_019175285.1 Sceloporus undulatus
AGCCTAGCTTTCCTTGGTAGACAGTTACATGACTAGGAGTGGCCACCTAGAAAACCCTCGGCCTGTTTCGCTATTGCCTTTCTTGGGGAAGGTGATCGAGAGGGCAGTTGCAATCCAGCTTCAATCAATCTTGGGTGATGCTGATTATCTGGACCCATTTCAAACCGGGTTCTGGGCGGGCTATGGGGTTGAGACTGCCATGGTCGCCCTGGTCGATGATCTCCGTCTGGGCATTGACAGGGGTAGCGTGTCCCTGTTAGTGCTCTTGGACATCTCAGCGGCTTTCGATACCATTGACCATGGTATCCTTCTGGAACGCCTGAGGGAGTTGGGTATCGGGGGCACTGCGCTCCAGTGGTTCCGTTCCTACCTCTCGGGCAGATTCCAGATGGTGCAGCTGGGGGACGTGTGCTCCAGTAAGAGGGCACTTACATCTGGTGTCCCTCAAGGAGCCATTCTGTCCCCCATGCTATTTAATATTTACATGAAACCACTGGGAGAGATCATCCGGAGACATGGGGCGTGGTGTTATCAGTACGCTGATGACAGCCAAATAGTCTTCTCTGTGTCTCCGACTGATGCAGTGAATAGGGATGGCATCTCTCCTCTCAATACCTGTCTGGAGTCGGTAACGGGCTGGATGAGGGAAAACAGACTCAGGTGGGGTACAGACCGCCGCTTTGCGGCGGTCTGCCGCC
>NW_024838681.1:798-1176 GCF_019175285.1 Sceloporus undulatus
GTTTGCAACGTAGCGAGGCACCAGGGGCGCACTCGCTACGTCACAAGGGACGCGACGCGTATGGATGCTCAGCGTCCGATACGCAAAGATGGGGCCGGCCATGTAGAAGGGCCAGAGCCATCTTGTATGGACGGAGTCCGTACTAGGCCCAGGGGCGTCTAAAAGAGACGCCCCTTTTTTAAAATGGGACGTCCTCCAGACATCCCAAATGCCGGTGCAGAAAGCACCTCAGTTTGAATCCAGAGAAAACGGAAGTGCTCATGATAGGTTCCCCTGGCCCGAGATTGGAGGTTTGTCCACCTGTCCTGAATGGGGTCACGCTCCCCCCGAAGGACTCTGTTCACAGTTTGGGGGTGCTCCTGGACTCGTCGCTCCACC
>NW_024838682.1:0-1176 GCF_019175285.1 Sceloporus undulatus
TGCAGAATATGCTCAAATGATAGTCAAGTGAAAATACTGTAGATGGGATAGGGGGAAGGAGGGGTTTATCTTTCTGGTAAATAATACACTTTCTGTTGTTTGGGACTCTTATACATCTTTTTTTTTCTTTTTTTTTCTCTTTTTTTTTTTTTCTTTTTTTTCTCTTTTTCCTTCCTTATTTTATTTATTTATTTTTTTTTTAAATTTATTTTTTGGTAAATTCTAGGGGGGGGAGATAACAAAAGGATGTCTTGACTGTTAAATGAATAATTTTTTTTCTTTTCTTTTCTTTTCAATGTATGAATCAAACTATATGATTGATGACAATGAATAATGACTGATAGCCTGTTTGTAACTTTTAATTTACATCCAATAAAAAAAAAATAAAAAAAAAATAAATACATGAAAGGGTATCACATTGAGGAGGGAGCAAGCTTGTTTGCTGCTGCTCCAGAGGCTAGGACCCAGAACAATGGATGCAAGCTCCAGGAAAAGAGATCCCACCTCAACATTAGGAGGAACTAAGGGACAGTAAGTGCTGTTTCACAGTGGAACACACTCCCTCAAAGTGTAGTGGAGTCAACTTCCTTGGAAGGCTTTAAAGCAGAGGCTGGATGGCCATCTGTTGGGGATGTTTTGATTGAGAGTTCCTGCATGGCAGAATGGGGTTGGACTGGATGGCCCTTGGGGTCTCTTTTAACTCTATGATTCTAAACCTTAAAAGACATGTACTGAAGAACTCAAGAGGTTATCTTTTGCCCTATGCAGTGGTCCCCAGACTGTGCCCTTGAAGAGATGTTGGACCTTATCTCCCCGAATCCTCTGCCATGTTGGCCAATAACCTGGGATTCTGGGAGCTGAAGTCCAAAATCCCCTTAAAAAGCAGAGTTTGGGGAGCATTGTGACCAATAGCAATGTTTCCCAAACTTTGGGCTCTAAATATTTTGGGCTTCCTCTCCCTGAATTCCTGACAGTTTGCTAGTTAGCTGGGGCCTCTGGGAGCTGAAGTCCCAAGCCCTTGGAGGACCAAAGTTTGGGAAGCATTGCCTTAGAGCCTTAACCCCTTAAAAATGTTTCAATCCTCTTAAAAAGCAGAGTTTGCTCATGAACAGCACAGCTTGGGGACCACTGATATTATAGTACTGTTCCCTTTAAGAGATTTTGGACTCCAGCTCC
>NW_024838683.1:0-1176 GCF_019175285.1 Sceloporus undulatus
TTCCCAAGATGGCACTTCTTTATTTTTCCAAAGCCGCGCTATCTCTATTCTAGCCGCTGTTATCATGTAGAGAACTAACCTCCAGTTCTGTTGCTCATCTTTAGGATCCAGGACTTTAGTTATGTTCAATAGGAATAATTTAGGGTTCATTGGAATTTTTATTTCTAGAATTTGCTGCATAGTCAAATGTATTTTAACCCAGAATTTTTGAATTTCTGGGCATTTCCACCACATGTGGAAATGAGTTCCTTTCTCTGTTCCGCATCTCCAACAATTTCCATCTGAGGTCTTGAACATTTTTTTTAATCTCCAAGGGGTAATGTACCACCTGTTCATAATCTTTAGAAAATTTTCTTTCAAATTCTGGCCCACAGTAAACTTATCTGTCTTGTTCCAAGCCCCTTCCCATTCGTCCATACTGATTGTCATATTTAAATCTTCGGACCACTTTATCATATAATCCTTGACTGCTAGCTTTTCTAAAGTTCTGTTCAAAAATAAGTTGTAGAATTTAGTTATTTTCTTTTTATCCGATTGCCAGAGTATCTCGTCTAATTCGTTAAATCCAGATTCAATTCCCCTCTCTTTTATATCTTCTTTGTATTTTTGGCTAATCTGAATATAATTGAACCAGGTTATCTCATAACCCTCTTCTACAAGCCTCTCTCTTGTTTTGATGTTAACTTTCCCTGGTCCTGTCTTAGTCAGAGCGTTTTTATAAGTTAGCCAATTGCCCTGCGAAATCCATTTGCCAAAAAACGCCTCTTGGGGTGAAGTCCAGTATAGTAATTTAAAGTAAAACAATTTTTTTATCCTATTCCATGTAATTAAAAGTGACTTTCTCAAAACGTGGTTGTCAAAATCCTTGTTGTGTCTACTTTTGTCGTAGCACAGAAAAGCGTGCCACCCAAATCTTAATTGGGTATTCTCCAAATTTAACATGAAGGGGTCATCCAACTTTATCCAGCACTGTATCCACACCATACTGCAAGCCCAGTAATATAATTGGAAGTCAGGCAAAGAATATCCCCCTCTCTTTTTAGCATCTTTCAATGTGGACCATTTTATCCTAGGCTTCTTTCCTTTCCAAACAAATTTTTTGAGATCCCTTTCCCAGCTCCTGAAGGTATTTTCTTTTATCTCAATTGGTAAATTCTGTAATAAAAACATAAGTTT
>NW_024838684.1:0-1176 GCF_019175285.1 Sceloporus undulatus
TGGTCTTGCACTTGGGTCACCTCCGGCAAGAGAGGCCCCAAAGCCGTGTCCAAGGGGGCCGAGATGAAGGTCCTGAGAAAAGGGACCAGGGTTAGGATTGGCTTGGCAAGAAACCCTGCAGCAGTCAAAGACACAGAGAACAGGATCCTGCTGGTGACACACGCAGGTGACATATGTCTCCTTTGGGCTAATGCAGAGGTGGGCATCCCTTTCCTCCCTCTGCTCCAACCAAAGCCCCTTGGACCTAGCATAGATTCACTGCAGCTCTCCTACACAACAGTTACTCCATGCCCTATTAGAGTGATGAAGGATGAGGGGATGGAGAATTGGAGAGGGCCCTGGCTATGTCCCTGTAGCTCAGCCTTTCTCAAATAGTGGGGCGGGCCCCCCAGGGGGGGCGCGAGGCTCTGTTATGCAGAGGTGTACTTATAACAATTTTATAGACAAATGATACTATTTACAGTCGCGCGGGGGAGCGCGAAATGTTTTCTTCTTCCTAGGGGGGGGCATGACAGAAAATAATTGAGAAGCACTGCTGTAGCTAGATGTGAACTGACTGCATCATAAATAAATCATCTTCTGAAACCTCCAGAGGTCCCCAGTGCTTATCCCCAGCACCATCCCCTTTCCCAAGAAGGCCGCATCCACACTGCAGAAATAAGGCACTTTGTCACCGCTTTAACCGCTCAGTGCTATGGAATCCTGGGATTCTACCTTTGGGATACTTAGCCTTCTCTGCCGCAATGAACTACAAATCCCAGGATTCCACAGGACGGAGCCAGGAGAGTTAAAGTGGTTTTGAACCGGATTATTTCTCTAGAGCAGATATAGCCTAAATCAGTTGTAAAAGGATAGAAACTTGTTTTTACCCTCCAAATAATGGTTTTCCTTTTAAAAAATAAGTGAAAATCTCTTAATAAGAAACTGATGAGACTTTTAAAACCTCCCAAAGGAACTACTTTTGGCCTTTTTTGGGGGGACTAGCCTCCTCTTAGAAGCCAAAGCCCAATGTTTGTGAAGAAGAATAAGAATAAGGCCTGTATTAAAACTATTCTCCCCATTTCTGACCCCTTTTGAAACCCATGTTCCCCAGAAGGAACAGAGCTTTGTAATAAGAAAACCCTCTCTGAAAAGAGACACAAAGATACACACTTCCTTCCTTTTGGCCCAAGGAGC
>NW_024838685.1:0-1176 GCF_019175285.1 Sceloporus undulatus
TGACACATCTGAACATTTTCAATACAATTTAGAAATATATTTTAACAACGGCTGCCTAGGCTCTGGGTGGGGAAGAAGGCAGGGACCAGGCAGGAGGAGGAAGGAAAACATGGGGAACCAGGAAGGCAGGAGGCTGGAGGACACAGGATCCCAGGAAGTCAGGAGTGCTGCCAGACCAAGAGGAGCCCTCCCTGGGACCAGTGCCCATCCCTTTCAAATCCAAGAGGGAGGTGTTTCTCAGCATTCTTTGCCCTGTGTGTTCCCTCGCTGGCATGGCTCAAGCCAGTGTCTCAGAGGCAGTGACCCCAAATTTCACCTCTTTGCTCATTCTGCTACTAGAAAATGGGGCTGAGTAGCAAAAGCTATCAAAGCAGCCCCAATAGATGGCCACCCAACCTATGTTTGAAAACCTCCAAAGAAGGAGACTCCACCACCCTCTGAGGGAGTGTGTTCTACTGTCAAACAGCTTCTACTGTCAGGAAGTTCTTCCTAATGTTTAAGTGGAATCTCTTTCCCTCTAGTTTGAATCCATTGCTCTGGGTCCTAGGAGATTATCACATGAGGCGCTTACCGTGCTGGAATCATTGCCTCAGAAGCGCAGAGGTGGGATAGCCAGTTGTGCTTCTGAATCGTCATTGAGGCATCCCGCTCATCTCCTGTCTATAACTTGTCCATGGGGCAGCCATGTGTAAAAGGTTTCATGATGTTTTGCTATCAACCACTCAAGAAATGGCTGCTCCACAAATGATTAGTCGACAGGAGAAGAACGGGATGCGCTTCAGTGATGCTTCAGAAGCGTGACCAGCTATCTCACCTCTGTGCTTCTGAAGCATTTGAGCAATGATTCTAGCGCAGTAAGTGCCTCATGTGATAATCTCCCTAGTCTCTGAAGCAGCAGAAAACAAGCTTGCTCCATCCTCAATATGACACCCCTTCAAATTTTTAAACAGGGCTATCATATCACCTCTTAACCTTCTCTTCTCCAGGCTAAATATACTTAGCCATTGCTTTATGTTATCAGCTCCCTAAGTCACTCCTCATAAAGTATAGTTTCCAGACCTTTTATCATTTTGATTCCCTTCCTCTGGACACACTCCACCTTATCAGTATCCTTTTTGAATTGTGGTGCCAAAAACTGGACACAGGCCTGAGCAAAGCAGAATAGAGTGATAATAT
>NW_024838686.1:0-1176 GCF_019175285.1 Sceloporus undulatus
TGATAGGGCAGGCTAGAAATATATTATTATTATTATTATTATTATTAGCCAATGTCCAACATACTATTTTTGGGCAAGGTATTGAAACATGTGGTAGCTTCCCAACTCCAGGGGTTTCCGAATGAAGTGGATTATCTAGATCAGTGGTGGCGAACCTATGGCACCAGAGGTGGCACTCAGAGCTTTCCCTGTGGGCACTCATGCTGTCGCCCCAGCATAGAGTTTGCCAGAATTCATTACTAGAAAGCCAGAGGGACGTGGCACTTTGCAATAAATAGGTGGAATTTGGGTTGTAGTTTGGGCACTGGGTCTGCAAAAGGTTCACCATCACTGATCTATATCCATTTCAGTCTGGTTTCAGACCTAACTATGGAACAGAGAGAGCCTTTGTGGATGACCTACATAGGGAACTGGTCAGGGGGAGTGTGTCCCTGTTAGTTCTGCTGGACCTCTCAGCGGCTTTCAATACCACTGATCATGGTATCCTTCTAGGCCAGCACTCAGATGGGACTTGGAGGTATTGTTTTACAGTAGCTCCATTCATTCCTGGCAGGGCAAACCCAGAAGGTGGTGCTCCTGCTCAACCCTCTATGTGGGTCCTTCAGGGATCTGCTTTGTCACCTGTGTTATTCAACATATAAATGAAACTGCTGGGAGAGGTCGTCTGGAATTTTGGGGTGCAGTGCTATCAATATGCATTTCTTTTCATAGGCAACAGTTGCAGCACACAGCAAACCGGCTTGCCAAAGAGACCAACGAATATCTGAAGGAATTAGGCTCCCTGCCACTCCCCTTATCTACATCGGAACAGGTTTGTGAAGTCCTGTAGCTTTGGTGGATCAGAAAGAAAATAGCCTTCCTAACAGTAGTGGTCAAAGTACTTTAAGATATTTGAGAGCATGGGCATTCCATTTGATCAGAACTAGAGGGCAGCATGTGAAAGTAACAAGTGTGTGAAGTCGAATTAGAACAAGGGTGGGAATCCTGACAAGTTTTGCAATCAAGGCCTTGAGAGCAAAAGCGATTTCCCCACAAACATTTCCACCACCCCCAAAATGGAAAAATTGTGCCACTGTAGAAGAGGTGTGTGTGTGTTAATCTCTCCTTTCCATCTACTGTATGTAGTGAGTGAAGAATTGATGTATGTACTACATTGAATGTATAGTTGTATGTATA
>NW_024838687.1:0-1176 GCF_019175285.1 Sceloporus undulatus
TCCTCCTCCTTTCTTTTTTGGCCTGTTTCTCTTCAAAAGGTTATAGCCTTCTATTTCTACATTCCAATTATGAGATTATGTTCATTTTCTTTCCTTTATAAGTAGGATCCCTAGGTCTAAGAATTTATTTATTTATTCATTTATTTCTTAAATTAGTTACTGCTTTCTTCTCCTGTTCCCCATTTCTGGTTGTATATTTCCAGAATAGGAGACCATTCTTCTTCTGACTGCTCATTGTCTTTATTGTTCAAAAGAGCTGTTAGCTGATCCATGTTTCTCATTTCTAGTACCTTCAAAAGCCAGTCGTATCTTTATCTTTCCATTTTTGTTCCAACACCAGTCTAGCCGCAGTAATCAGATACAATAAGACTCACCAATGTTTCCTTTCAATCTGAGGTGGCAGCTTATTAATCATGTTTAATAGATACATTTCAGGTCTTAATTCAAATTTTATTTGAAATGCTTTCTCCATAGATCATCGTACTTGTTTCCAAAAAAATTTTAACTTCATGAAATCCCACCAAGTATGAATCTATGTACCTATTACCGAACAAAATCAAACAGTTTTTTGATTTTAAGTTGTATATCTTTGCCATTTTATTTGGTGTCAAGTACCATCTTTGTTCCATTTTAAGATAATTTTCTCTCAGTGTCTGAGATTGAGTGAATTTCTTTGTTCTGGTTCTTGCGTATTTCCAACTTTCCAAATTGATAGACCTTCCACAATCTGTCACCCACTTAATCATAGCTTCTGAGACCAGATCTTCTTCTTGTTCTAAATCTCGAAGCACCTTATAGATCTTTGCCACTTTCTTGTCTTTACAAGAAATGAATAATTCTTCCAGTTTAGTTTGTTCTTCTCTTATTTCTTGAGTTTTGGAGTCTATTTTAAATTTTTCGTTCAATTGTATATACAGGAGCCAGTGTATCTTAGGATCAATTTGTGAAAGTTCCTGAATGGGTTTCAGTTGAAGTTTATTTTGATCTGTCTTATATAAAATGTCTTTATATTTAAGCCGTATATTTAGGAATTTCCATCTACCAAGCAATGCTTCTTGTGGGGAGACCCATAAAGGAATTTTTCTAAATAACCTTTTCTTGATTTTAAGTCAAATTCGGAGCAAGGATTTTTTAATAATATGGTGGTTAAATTCTTTGTGTACTGAAGCTTTGTCA
>NW_024838688.1:0-1176 GCF_019175285.1 Sceloporus undulatus
TGAGGAACCTTACTGAAATCAAGATATACTATATCCATAGCATTCCCTTAATCTACCGAGGCCTTACTGAAATCAAGATATACTACATCCATAGCATTCCCTTCATCTACCAGGATCATCTACAGAGATTAGATTTGTCAGGCATGACTTCTTTCTCTGAAACTAACATTGACTTTTTGTGATTATGGCATTGCTTTTTTGGATGTTCACAGACTCTCTGTTTAATGATCTGCTCTTTAATCTTTCCATAAAGAAGGTGGTCTTTCTCCTCCTCCTCCTCCTCTGCATGAAAGAGAAATCAAATTCTCATCAGTGATGATGATGCAGCATGGAAAAATTAACATTCCTGCCTTTAAAGTTTTTTTTAAAAAATAATTTTTATTGAAATTAAAGTCACTACAATGAATTTTATACAATGCATAATTATGTATATATATTTTCTACATTCTATTGCAACTTATCGAAATTTAAAGTCTGAGGAGGCCTGAATCCAGTTGGTTAAACCTAGCATAGACTGACTCAACCCATAATTGACTGGTGAGTCAATCTATAGGTAAATCCAAGAGACTGAGTGATTCTACTCTGATCAGGACTAAGTATAGGATTGGATACAGGCTAAGATTTAGTCCTACTTGTGGCTAGAACAGGACATTTCCAAGCCAAGATGCCCAGGCAACAGTATGGAAAATAGGCACTCTCCACATGGGCAGAGACACTCTCAGAATTGTGACTTCTCTGCATGCAGAAGGCTGCCATGCGAATTGATTGTTCCCTTCCCATCAGCTCAATCCTCTGGTGCCCCCCCGATCCTGGGAGGAGTGCTGGATCCCATGGAAGGGGGGCAACCAGAGAAGAGAGAGCTCCTTTCCTGCCCTGCTTGAATGGTGAACTCCCTGGGGGATGGAGGGCAACTGCTTTGGCCAATGGGAGAATGGGAAGCCACTAGGCCAGAAAGCCTGACCCAGCAGAACCCTCTATGCTCCAGTGTTGCTCTGTGTGGAATCGGGCTAGGAAGCAAATGCCCACCTCTGCATTGGCCCAACGGAGGCATATGTCATCTGCATGTGTCACCAGCAGGATGCTGTTCTCTGTCTCTTTGAGTGCTGCAGGGTTTCTTGCCAAGCCAGTCCTAACCCTGGGCCCTTTTCTCAGGACCTTCATCTTGGCCTCCTTGTA
>NW_024838689.1:0-1176 GCF_019175285.1 Sceloporus undulatus
GAATAGGCAGCCAGTGCAGCTCTTTGAGCACTGGTGTTATGTGACTGGCCCTAGATGTATTAGTGACCAGTTGGGCTGCCATATTCTGCACTAATTGCAGTTTCCGGGTATGGTACAAGGGTTGCCCCATGTAGAGCGCATTACAGAAGTCCAGGCGAGAGGTTACCAGAGCATGTACAACAGTTTCAAGGTAAAAAAAGACACTTTAAAACATTGGAGGACTACCTAAGGATAGCCTCATTATTTTTAAAATTCAGTTTCTAATTATAACTAAAATGCTTTTCCAACTAGCTTTTACTAGATTAAAAATATTTGGAAAACGCTGCTATAATACGATAAAATAATTTTTATATAAACACACACACACACCTTGGCCACTGTCACTGCCACATCTCATTACTTTTTAATTTATTTATTTATTAGAACTAAAAAGCCTTTCCAGATACATTTTTACTACATTAAAATATTAGGGGGGAAATCTGATATAAAACTAAAATACTATTTTATTAATTAAAAAAATAGAAAACTTTACTGCTTTTAGCAAAACGGTCTTTTCCTTAGCAGACATTTCCAATCTATACTTCTGATGCATTTCTACACAAACACTTACACTTGCAAATATAGCTATACTGTATATTTTAAAATGTATGCACAATATTTAAAAATGTATGCACAATATGCACAATAAAAAAACTATGTACAATACCTCTGGTGCCTCAACAGGCTTCCATTCCCACAATTCCATAGCATTGAACCTTGGCTGTTAAAGTTATGTCAAACCAGATTATTTCAGCAGTGCGGATGCAGCACAAATTCCAATTTCTTTGATTGAGAGTAGACAACTTTGGGAGGGTGGCATGTGTGGGTCAACCTGTTCTCAGAGATTCTGGCAGGGTGCACAGCTGACCTGGAAATGTTAAAACTACAGAAAAAACTCTGGAAGTGACTAGACTGCCACTTCTAGTTTTTAAGCTTCTAGTTTTTCAGTGGCTTTTAAAATGTCGTTTCTCTCTCATCCTCCCATGCAAAAACTGCTTCTCCAAGGACCCGTTCATACCAAGAAATTAGTACTCACTATATTCCACTTTAACTGCAATGGCATCGTCCCATGAAATCCTGGAACTGGAAGTTTAGGGTTAATATCTGCTTAAATGATGCACCTAACAATACAACATG
>NW_024838690.1:0-1176 GCF_019175285.1 Sceloporus undulatus
TTTATATACTCTTTAATTTGGTTAACTATTAAGGGACATAGCTATGAATTTCTATGATATGAGATGCACTATAAACCTTTTAATAAATGAGCTTGCATTGCAATCCTATAGATTCATATTACCAGACATAATTCCAGAGAATGTTAGCCTTTTGGATGCCACAAGGTTCCTCTCATTCTTCAGAGCAAGAAGCAACACTTCAGCTGCCTTCTAAAAGATAAAGCAAAAAGGCTTCCAAAAGAACTGAAGCCTTGGGCAAGTCACACTCTCTCAGCCTCAGAGGATGGCCATGGGAAACCCACTCTGAAGAAACCTGCCAGGAAAACCCCTTCAGAGACTCCCATAAGGTCACCATAAGACCTGGAAACAACTGGGAGGCAGACACCAAGAGCAACATTGGGAAATAGGTGCAAGCCTTGCCTTGGGAAAGTGTAATGACTGGGCTCCAGTCAATGGAGGTCTGCTTCAGGCAGTAAAGGGAGGTTTATGCAAATGCAGAATGACATCACTGCTATGGAAGGCTCTCTTGACCAATCAGAAAGCAAGATAAAGGTCCTTCTGGAAGCTTCCGTGAGAAGGAGATATAAGGCCTGAGAGACCAAGAGACAGTTGGGGGAATTGTGTCGGTTGGAGATCAAGAGAGAGAGAGAGTTAAAGAGCGGATCTTGGAAGTTACTCTCAGAATTGGACACTTAGGTTTATTTATTTCTTTAATAGCTTGTAGGAATTGAGTATTATATACTCACAAATATTGTACCTGCAAGATTCTTAATATTTTGCAGGACTTATATTTCAGTTATATTTTGTTATTTATAGTAAATATCTCCTTGGAGTATCTACTACTCGACGCTCCTTTTACATTTGTCTTGGATTGGTTAATGCTTGGAAGATCAGTAAAGAAGGAGAAATAAGGTTCCTTAACTGGTTTCAGTGTAGATTAAGGGAAACCCTTTTATAATTCACTGGATGATGGCAGCATGATTTAAGGAGTTTAAGGGTCTCCTGGGCTAAGACCCTTAATGTCTAAATGTCTAATTAACAATTTCTAATACACTTTGAAAGCCTTTTGGCTGAAGAGAGGGGTATAAAATTAATTATTATTATTATTATTATTATTATTATTATTATTATTATTATTATTCCAGGGCCGCATTTTGGCTGCTTGGACCACCGGAG
>NW_024838691.1:0-1176 GCF_019175285.1 Sceloporus undulatus
AACATTTAAGATATAAACCAAGCCTTATGACTAAATCACAACCATATCCTATTACCCAATCCATGAGGAGAATAAATGCTGCAAATAAAAGGATAATGGGATAACTGCTATTGTAAGTGTATTTTCTCTAAATAAAACATATGTACTTTTTCTGAGCTAAAGTTTTATTTGAACTATGATACTGTTCAAAACAAATGGGAGAAATTAGTTTTGCATGTTTAAGGGAGCAATCCCATGATCACTAGGAACATAGGGATGCCATATCCCGCCTGTAGGCGGGGCAATCCCGCTTTTGGGGGTCCTGGCCCGGTCCCGGTCCAGTTTCCAGGCAAGAGGGGGGACTGCCCTGCCCGCAGCCACCCACCTCCTCCTCCTCCTCCGCCCCCGCGCGCGCCCTGTATGGCCGCGGCTGCTCATGCAGCCAGCCGGCCATTTACTGCCTCCTCCTCCTCCGCCTTTCTAGCCCCGCACGCAAGCAGGGGCGAGTGTGCACTGCCGCCGGCCAGCCAGGGCCAAGACAAGCGCCCAGCGCGCGAGGCGGAGGTGGAAGAGGAGGTGGGTGGCTGCTGCCTGCCTGCTTCCGGTGCATAGACGGGGAGCGCGCCAAGGCAGGCGGAGGCAGAGGAGGAGGAGGGGCCTGCCTGCGCGCTCCCATCCGCGCACCGGAATCAGGCAGGCAGCAGCCAGCCACCTCCTCTTCCACCTCCGCCTCATGTGCTGGGCGCTTGTCTTGGCCCTGGCTGGCCGGAGGCAGCGCACACTCGCCCCTGCTTGCGCGCGGGGGCTAGAAAGGCGGAGGCGGAGGCGGAGGTGGCTGCCTGCCTCTGCCACTGGAGTGCGCGGAGGGGGAGCCTGCCAAGGCGGCGGCGGAGGAGGAGGAAGGATGAAGGAGGAGGAAGGAGAGGAGGGAGGAAGGAGGGATGAAGGAGGAAGAAGAGGGGGAGGAGGAAGGATGAAGGAGGAGGAAGAAGAGGAGGAGGGATGAAGGAGGAAGAAGAGGAGGAGGAGGAGGAGGATTTCCATTCCATTTGTACAGGTTTGCGTTAACAATGATACTGGTGATGATGATGGTGGTGGTGGTGGTATTGATATCAGCAAGCCTCTGAGGTGATTTTTACAAACTCATGCACAGTGAAGAAAAACGAAAGTCCCTTGACCAAGTACACACTTCTGAGA
>NW_024838692.1:0-1176 GCF_019175285.1 Sceloporus undulatus
CAAGAGACTCACATGGCAGAAATAATCCAGTTTGTCACCACTTTCACAGCCATGGCTCCTATGAAATCCTAGGAATTGTAGTTTGTTGTGGCACCGGAGCTCTCTGACAAGAGAAAGCTAAATGTCTCACTAAACTACAAATCCCAGAATTTCCTAGCATTGAGCCAGGGTAGTTAAAGCAGTCCCAAACTGGATTATTTCTGCAGTGCAGATGCTGCCTCAGAGAAGATCTCTCCAGGACAGCCAGCATGATTTGAGCATTGGACTTGGACTCTAAAAGGCTAGGATTCGAATCCCCTTTGCTCACGCACTAAGGTCCAAAATACACTCCAGAAATAACCCAGTTTGAGACTACTTTAACTGCCCTGGCTCAATGCTAGGGAATTTGGGGAACTGTAGTTTTGTGAGACATTTAGCTTTCTCTGATAAAGAGCTCTGGTGCCACAATAAACTACAATGAGTCCGGGCCTTTAAAGCAGCCTCAAACTGGATTATTTCAGTGTGTTTTGGACCCAGGTGAGTTTGGGCAAGTTACATGCTCTCAGCTTCATTGCAATGCAATGGCAAAACTGTCAGCGCAACTGCCTCCTCATGCTTCACCTGTGCAGTTTCTTGTGCTGGTGCCTCAGAGCATGCCAGTGCCTCAGTCTGAGTCCCTATCGTGCATGCCCTATTCTACTGCACCTGTGCCTCAACTAGTTCCACTGCCTCAGTTCCTTGTGCAAGTGCCTCTGTGCATGCCAGTGTCTCAGTCTGAGTTTCTGTTGTGCATGCCCTAGCCCCCTGCACCACAAACCTCTTTGGTTATTTCCTCACCCTGTGAGTTCTCCTGGGCACAAACACCTTGGTCCTGCCCCTCTCATCCTCACTCTCAGAGCTTGTCTGGACCTGAGAATCCACCCTGGGTGCCACCTCAAATTTTGCAGTCAGAACAGTGGTGAATGTTTGGCCATTATCAGATGAGGCTTGAACTGGGGGACTTCAGCACTGGGCGGTTCGAATTAACGTTATTTCGCTCAATACGATCATACCATCATTCGAATGGCCCAATCCGAACGCACGTGAATGCGCGAGATGCCGAACTGAATGCGTACTGGATCCTCTTTTTGGAGCGTGTTGGCCAGTGTGCTGATAAGGGGATTGGCGATATCCTGGATTGGGGCTCTGTTCGATCTC
>NW_024838693.1:0-1176 GCF_019175285.1 Sceloporus undulatus
GGGGGGGGTCTTGGGGTCCGTCCCTCTTCCATTAGAAAAATGAATGGTGCGTGCTGCTGTGCCGCCGTGCCCAAGCCCCGTTAAAATGGTGGCACTTAGTCTGGACCTCCCCTTACTAAAATCCTGGCTACGTCCCTGGTGCACATACATAACAATTGCCGTTGAGGGTTGTATGACAGCAAATAAAAAGAACGTGGCAAATGACTCTTGTACAAGACATGCAAATATGATTCTGTTTCACTGTAAAGCCATGATTTTGTTGCAAGGCTTTGTGAATAACCAATATGGCTTAAAAGGGTGGGTTTTCCCCCCAATCTTATTATACACATACAGGTTTTTTTTCTGAGCTTACATCATAAACTCAGTAATACTCTGGTCACTCTAACATGGGTAGGAAATTCAGAACTCCATCATTTAAGGACATTAGACAGAATCTCCCTTGTGGCCCATTTCAGATTATCATCACATTACTATGATCTTGAATTGTTCACAATATGCAGTATTCAGAAAACACTATTGTAAGCCTTTTTCCTTTGCCTTTTTTCATGCCTTTTTAACCAAAGCAATTTTTATGTTATGTATAAAATGCAGAAAAAATTATCAAAGACTTCTACTCAGAGAGTCCTAGTTCAGTCAACCTTAATTGAACTATGTAAGGAATAGTACACTCAACTATATAAGAAATTGTACACTCAAAAACTGTAATTGTAGCAAATGGGGACACTATGCCAAAATGTCTCACTGATTTACTGGAATATAGAGATTTCCAGTACAGGATTTTGTGGCCACTGACACAAAATCATTGAGAAGTGAATTACATTAAATCAATGATTCTCAAACATGGGTCTTCCAGATATTTGGGATTTCAGCTCCAGGAATCCCTGGTCATTGACTGGCTAGAAGTGAAGTAAACCAAAACAAAACATCTGGAGGACCAAAGTTTGAGAACAACTGCTTCAAATTTTATCACCCATGTTACTGAAGGCTTCCTCGGTAGCAATTGCCAAAGATGGACCAGGTAATACCTGTGCAAGATCTCTAAATGTTGACACTGGTACATGCTGCTGTGTTTTCAGCAAAGTCTTGTGGTTTGACTATATATATAGGCCTGTTACAGACTGCCAAAATAAAGCTGCTTCGGGTCTCTTTGGAGGTATGCTATTTAAATGATGCATG
>NW_024838694.1:0-1176 GCF_019175285.1 Sceloporus undulatus
GGGAGGCAGCTTTGGGGGCTGGAAGCAAGGAAGCCTCCCTCCTCCTCTCCTCTTTTGGGAGTCTGTGGGGCCATGAGATTTTGGAGAGGGATCCAAGAGAATCAAAGGGAGGCTGGGACCAAACAACCTCAGAATATGATCAAGTTTGCAAGGTTCTTTCTGAGGAAGGAGAGGCAAACTAGGAGAGGCTGCAGTTGTTTGCTTTTGCCTGAGCCTCTGGGAAGGGCCCCTCTTCTCTTTTCTCCTTGGCTGTCTTCATGGAGGGCAGACTCCTTTTGCCCTTAACTCAGTTTGCAGCAATGGCAGTAAGCTCAAGAGAAGGGGAGAAATGGCAGGAGGAGGAGGAAACTGTGGCATTTGAAGATCAGCTGAAAAGGTGGGAGGGCAGAGGATGAACCAGGGGAGGGTCCCTGCCAAACTGGGAGAGTTGGAGGGCATTCACAAGGAGCTGGGCCTGGAAATGGAGGAGGAGGAGAAGGGGGCTTGCAAAATGACCTCCATGGATGAGGAAGCTGGGCCAAGTCCATGACATACAATGGCCCAGTGAAACGATGTCCATGATATAGAATCCAGTGTGGTCTAGTGGTTTGAGCATAGTGGAACTACGACTCTAGAGATCAGGTTTTAAATCCCAGATCCAACATAGAAACTCTCTGGGTGACTGGGCAAGTCACACTCTCTCAGCCTTAGGAGAAGGCAATGGGAAACATTAAATAAATACATTTAAATATTGCAATTGCTATGGTTGTTATTGGGTATTGGGTTGTTGTTATTGCTGTCTATCTATACATTATGATTTTATGTAGATTATTGCAAGAAAAAAATAGACCCATTAAAATCAATCAGAGACATGAGTCCTACCCAGCCCTCCTCCTATTGACATCTTTGGGAGTGAGGAAGGTTGGGGCCAACCTTAGGACTACAGTCCAAGCCCATTTTCTGGAAATTAAGAGGCTTTACAGGCCGCCCCTTTTAGCGCCAGATCAGGCCCATAGCAAACACGCTGCTATTTGCACCTCCTTTTTACACTATGATAAAGCTACACTGTCACCCTGATATGGCTTTTCCGTAGTACAAAAAGGAGCTCCTTTCTGCACTGGGGAAAAAGTGCCATATCTGCCAACGATGCGGCTTTTCTGCACTCCTTTGGCACTGCGTCATCTGGATGTAGCGCCA
>NW_024838695.1:0-1176 GCF_019175285.1 Sceloporus undulatus
GGTTCTGCTCCAGCTCCACCAGCCCTGGCCTACCTCCCGTCCCTGGAGAAGATCGCGAAGCGTTCTTGGGACGCCCCAGCCACCATCCCGTCAACTTTGCGCAGGATTGAGAACCTGTACCAGGTCACTCCATCGGTGCCGTCCTGGCTTTCTAACCATCCCAAGCTGAATTCAGCTATAGTGGAAGGGGCCCAGTCTACCTTTGCACCTAAAGCCTCGTCCTCGCCCGTTGACAAGGACAGTAAAAAGTTAGATGGCTGGCTCCATAGCTCTCCGCCGCTATGCATGGCTCCGATCCTCAGACCTCACTCCCCAGGCTAAGGCGGCTATTGAAGACATGCCCTTTGACAACTCGTCCCTCTTCAATAGAGAGACGGACGAGAAGCTCAGCTTCAGGTACCGGATGAAGACCGCGACTAGAAAGCACGATATGTCCTCTGTACTGTCCAAATCCCCTCGTCAGAGGTATCCTGGTCAGCGCCCCTGGCACCCAGGAGGCCAGTACCGTTTTCAGCCCCAGGACCATCCTTATCACCAGGACAATAATCCTCAGGGCCGATCTTCCAGGTCACCTGCTCCTCCATCAGACGGCCGCCAATCTTCCCAGCCCAGATACCAACAAGGGTATAGGAAGAAAGATGGCCGGGGCAAGAAGAGGTTCTGATGTGTTCCCGCGCACCTCGTCACCTCCAGGCTGAGCCCTTTCTTCAACAACTGGGCCGCCATCACTACGGACTCTTGGGCACTTAACATCGTCCGCAGGGGCTATGCTCTAGAGTTCTCTGAGCTCCTACCAACTGGAGCCTTCGTTTCAACCGTCCCCTCGGACACCCTTCTCGACGAAGTGCGCGCTCTCCTAGACAAGGGCGCCATTGAACCTGTCCACCCCTCTGAGTTCAAGCGGGTGCTTTTTTTCCAGGTACTTCACTGTACCGAAAAAAGATTCTGGCCTTAGACCAATAATGGATCTTCAAGCCCTCAATGATTTTATTGTCTACAAGAAGTTCAGGATGGTAACCCTTGCTTCTATCTTACCACTCCTGCAGGAGGACCACTGGTTCGTGACGCTGGACTTGAAAGATGCCTACTTTCATATAGTGATCCTGGAGGACCACCACAGATTCCTCGCTTTTGCTGTGGGACATCAGGCGTACCAGTACAAGGTCCTTCCCTTTG
>NW_024838696.1:0-1176 GCF_019175285.1 Sceloporus undulatus
AGCTTTTAACTTTCAGAACAACCTGGCTGCCGTTCTTCTCTGCTTTGTGTTTGGACTAACTTTGTGATATTTCACTTTGGCCGTCCCCTAGTATGATAAACTACCCGAATTTGCAAGTTTTTAAAAAATTTGAACCTAGTTTAACCCCC
The DNA here is from genome assembly GCF_019175285.1 of Sceloporus undulatus. Classification (NCBI taxonomy): domain Eukaryota; kingdom Metazoa; phylum Chordata; class Lepidosauria; order Squamata; family Phrynosomatidae; genus Sceloporus; species Sceloporus undulatus. The sequence goes on from NW_024838696.1 coordinate 150, forward strand.
GTTTTCCAGCAGGATCTCCCTAGTGTGGTTAACTCCAGGGTATCTATTGAATTAATGGTCCATTGTCTGCTGGGAAAGCCCCTGGCCCTGGGTGGTTTTCCCTTGCATTTGCTGGGTCTTGATTTTGGTGTTTTTCAGAACTGGGAGCCAAATTTTGCTTATTTTAAGGGTTTCATCTTCCCTGTTGAGGTTGTTGAGGTGTTTGTGGATTTCAGTCACTTCCCTTTGCATTCTGACCTGATAGCTGTCAGCATGGTCCAGAACAACTATCAGGTCAGAATGCAAAGGGAAGCCATTGAAATCCATAAACACCTGGACAACTTCAACAGGAAAGAAGAAACCCTTAAAGCTAGTAAAGTTTGGCTACCAGTCCTGAAAAACACTAAAAGACCTAGCAAATGCAAAGGAAAACCATTCAGGATCAGGGGGGTTTCTCAGCAGACAATGGATCATTAATTCAATAGACCCCCCCCCCCGAGGCCTTGCCATTCAACAACAGAACAATACACAGCGAAACATGCATATCACTTCCTCTCAAGCAACAGTATATATACCCCACTCTCTTCTAGGTCAGCATTCTCTGAAGATCTCCGCCACAGATGCTGGTGAAACATCAGGAATAAACTCTTCCAGAACATGGCTACATAGCTCCCCAAAAAACTATGGATGCCAGCTGTGAAAGCCTTTGACTTTACATCATCGTGATCATCATCATTTATCTATATAGTGCCAGCCATGTACATGGCGCTTTACAAACATGGCTAAGCAGGGATTCCAACCCTGGTTTACCAGAGGCCTATTTGCACCTACACTTAGGGTTGCCATAACCCGGCGGCCCCCGTGCCAATCACGGTTTTGGGGGGCCCCTCCCGGTCCCGGTCCGGTTTGGGCCCCCACCCGTGCCATGTTCCCGATTCGGCGCCCCCTCCGGCCATTGCCGCGGCTGCTGCGGCACAACCCACCTCCTCCTTGTTATCTTTGTGGTGGGCAGCGCCAACCCACCTCCTCCTCCAGCTCCGCCTTCCTC
>NW_024838697.1:0-1176 GCF_019175285.1 Sceloporus undulatus
CCTTGGCCATTTTTACCAACTGTGCCAATCAAAAGACCAAACTTGCGCTTCTGCGGACTACTTGTTCCGGTTCCCTCAGGGGAAGAAGGCTCTCCTTGGGATTTTGGACCAGGTTGGCCAGACAGTTCAAACTGAGGGTTGTGGAGGCCACCCTTTCCGGTTCCCTCAGTGGAAGAGGCATCTCCTTGGCCATTTTTACCAACTGTGCCAATCAAAAGACCAAACTTGCGCTTCTGGGGACTACTTGTTCCAGTTCCCTCAGGGGAAGAAGGCTCTCCTTGGGATTTTTGACCAGGTTGGCCAGTCTGATCAAACTGAGGGATGTGGAGACCACCCATTCCGGTTCCCTCGGTGGAAGAGGCATCTCCTTCGCCATTTTGAGCAATCTTGCTAATCAAAAGAGCAAGCTTACGCTTCAGCAGACTACTTGTTCCAGTTCCCTCAGCGGAAGAGGGCTCTCCTTGGGATTTTTGACCAGGTTTGCCAGACAGATCAAACTGAGGAATCTGGAGATCATCCATTTCAGTTCTAGGGGAAGAGGCATCCCTTGGTCCATAACTCCCTGGTCTTCCAAAGCGAAAATCATCTTCAGGGTCATATTCCTGCCTAAGATCATCAATGGAAAAGGGATCTCTTAGTATCTTGATATCAGGTCTCCAAAAGGGAAAATCATCTTGGGGGACATCTTGCACTCCCAGGCCTTTATGAGAGGAGGGATATCTTGATGCCTTCTTATGAGGTCTTACTGAGGGAAAATGAACTTGAGGGTCATACTGCTGTCTAAGTTGTTCAACGGAAGAGGGAACATTTAGTCCCTTCCTAGTTGGTGTGATTATGGGGAAATCGCCTTCAGGTTCATCATCTGCAGGTCCATTAGGAGAAGAGTAGTCTATAGGTCCCTTTTTACAAAGTCTGTCAAAGAGAAACTCATCTTCAGGGTTGTCACTATCCCAATGTGTTTTAGGAGAAGAGGGGTACCTTGGTACTCTACCAGGTTCGTCTGTGCTCAACTCATCCTCAAGTTCTTCTTTACTGCCAGGCTTTCCCTGGAAAGAAGAGGGGTGCCTATGTCCGCTATGACCCGGTTGGCCTTTGGGCACATCCTCATCTTCAAGTTCATATCCCTTGCTGGGCCTCCTCTTGGGGTCTTTGGATACATCATCTCCCTCGGGTTCA
>NW_024838698.1:0-1176 GCF_019175285.1 Sceloporus undulatus
ATGTGGGTCTTATTGTTGATCGACCTGGCATTGCACAGGAGCAGCGACAGGGTTTGTGGCACGGTTGGAGTGACCCTCAGGTCCCTTTGGTTGGGAGGGGGACAGGAAGGGGAGATAGATATGATGCATCGATCTCTCCTTCCCCTGGAACGCAAGTCCCTTCTCCCACCGCCATACCTCCCCCTACCCCACACTACCTCAATGGGTGCTCCGCTCGTAGCGATGTTATCCCCTTCCTCCCCAGCCCATGCATCCCCCACATCCATAACCTCCCCCCACCCCTCTCCAGCGATTAGAAGAGCAGAGGTTAGCCACCTCAGGCATCCTCTGCTCTATGGCTAACTCACAACCTCCCTAACCCGGTAAAAGCTGCGCAGTTGCGCAGCTGCGCGGTGGTAGCGCTGTGGAGTCCCGCAGTGGTGCCCTTGCAGTCCGTGGGCGGCACTCCCGGGGCGGTGCGCAGATGCGCACCTCCGACACCCTGGGAGGAGGCCGCCCGGCAGAAACGCGACTCTGGCAGCGGTGGTGGTCCGGTGAGGAGGCGGAGGGGGTGTGGCAGGAAGGTCCGGTTGCCTGGCTTTATGCTCGCCGCTCTCACCTGGTGAACCTCCTCCTTGCCTTCCCCCCAGGTGTCCCTTAAAGAGCCCTCTCACTATGGCCGCCAAACGCCAAGGCCAACAAACAGAGTCCCGCAGCGGTGCCCTTGCAGTCCGTGGGCGGCACTCCCGGGGCGGTGCGCAGATGCGCACCTCTGACACCCCGGGAGGAAGCCGCCCGGCAGAAATGCGGCTCTGGCAGCAGCGAGCATATACCTATGAAGTACCTAGTGCAGCCATTAGAGCATAGCATATAGGGTATAAGATATAATGCAAAAAGCTAAATGTATTAGCATGTAACATCATATGCCACATGTGCAGTATTGAAGGCCTAGTGGTAGCTTAAGTCTAACCAAGACACTTGCTTACCGTATATACTCAACTATAAATTGAGAAATGTATGCCCCAAAATTGACCCTAAAATCCTGGGTCAACTTATATACCAGTATAAAATGTGGTACTAGTAGAGAAATAAGAATATAACTCAAAGTGTGGGACAAATCTTGTGAGACAGAATATGATATTAACAAGTAATTGTTAAAGGGGAATGTAACTAAATGTGATTCTTTTGCTTTCAGAA
>NW_024838699.1:0-1176 GCF_019175285.1 Sceloporus undulatus
CTGGATGGCCCTAGTGGTCTCTTCCAACTCTATGATTCTATGATTCTCTTGGCTCAGATAAAGATTGACATGGTTCACAGCTTATGCTGTACCAGCTCTCAAGCAGTTCTACTTCTAAGGTAAAATCAGACCACACCAAGTTGCTTAGGACCACATTGGACAAGACTGGCTCATCACTGCTAATGGTTAACACAAAACTTGTCTCCATAGCAGGTTTTGACCTTATGTTCTGCCTTCAAAATATGAAAGTAGTTAAAGGCTCAAGTGTGGACCAGCCCATTGACATTTTTACCCTGGTAGCAGGAGGGCATTTTTTTGGTTGGAATAATGGCATATCCATTTGAAAAATAAATTGAGCCTAGCTGAACTTTAAAGTGACTTGTATAGACTTGAGATAGGGTTCTATGGAAATTCTCTTTCAAAACTGCATAATACCCAGTGCCCAGATAAGTTACCTTTTTGCAGTAACTAAAACTCCTAACAAGCTTCATTTATATACCGCTTCATACTGCCTAAGCAGTGTCTAAGCGGTTTACAACTGTACGCTAATTTGCCCCCAACAATCTGGATACTCATTTTAGCAACCTTGGAAGGATGCAAGCCTGAGTCAAGCTTGAGCCCTTTTGCTGGTCTTGAACTTGCAATCTTGTGGTTTTGAGTGAGTGGCTGCAGTACAGACATTTAACCACTGCGCCACCAGGGCTCCTAGAACTTCTTAGCCAGTATGTCCTCAAGCTATGATGGCTGGGGACTTGTAAGAGTCATCATCCCTAAAAGGAACTTTCCCAAACTCTGATAAATACCCCTTTGGTGATTGACCTTACATCTTCCAAGCAAGGGCTCCACAGAGCCACTCCTACCAATAGCTGATTGGTTGCATTTTCCTCTTCGTCTGATCACCCCCCTGGAAACATTTAAAAAGAGGCTTAAAACCTTTCTCTTCTATAAAGCCTTCCCCCCTGGAAAATGAAGTTATGTACTTGATCCCATCGACTCTCTGCCTCACCCTATTCAATGATTGTTTTTATATCTGTATATTGTACATTGTGTTGTTGGTTTTTATCTATTTTATGATATGTTTGTAATTGGTTTAATTCTATGTAAACCGCTTTGATCTTTTGGAAAAGCGGTATATAAATAAAATTATTGTCATGGACGGATCATTTCCTGGTCAAG
>NW_024838700.1:0-1176 GCF_019175285.1 Sceloporus undulatus
CAGCTACATAGCAGAGGTGCTAAGAAACCCTGTTAGTGAATTTATTTTATTTATTAGCTGTCCTGAATCCCATTTCAAACTGGCTTCCGGGCGGGGCACGGGGTTGAGACGGCCATGGTCGCCTTGGTCGATGATCTCCGTCTGAGCATCGACAGGGGAAGCGTGTCCCTGTTGGTGCTCTTGGACATCTCAGCGGCTTTCGATACCATAGACCATGGTATCCTTCTGGGGCGCCTGGCTGAGGTGGGAATCGGGGGCACTGCGCTCCAGTGGTTCCGGTCCTACCTCTCTGGGAGGTCCCAGATGGTGCAGCTGGGGGACGTGTGCTCCAGCGAGCGGGCCCTTAGAACTGGGGTCCCTCAAGGAGCCATTCTGTCTCCCATGCTATTTAACATTTACATGAAACCGCTGGGAGAGATCATCCGGAGACATGGGGCGCGGGGTTATCAGTACGCTGATGACACCCAAATCATTTTCTCTATGTCTCCGACTGATGCAGTGACTGGGGATGGCGTCTCTCCTCTCGAGGCCTGTCTAGAGTCAGTAATGGGCTGGATGAGGGAAAACCGACTCAAACTTAATCCAGAGAAAACGGAGGTACTAGTGATAGGTTCCCCTGGTCCAGGAATGGAGGTGGTTCCACCTGTCCTGAATGGGGTCACGCTCCCCGTGAAGGACTCCGTGCGCAGTCTGGGGGTGCTTCTTGACTCGTCCCTTCGCCTGACTGCTCAGGTGAATGCGACGGTCAAGAGTACCTGTTATCAGCTTCGGCTGATTCGCCAGCTGCGCCCATACCTGGCCCAGAGGGACCTTGAAACTGTTGTACACGCTCTGGTAACTTCGAGATTGGATTTCTGCAATGTACTCTACATGGGGCAACCCTTATACCAAACTCGGAAGCTCCAAATGGTGCAGAACATGGCAGCGCGGCTGGTCACTGGTGCTCCCAGGACCAGCCATATAACACCTGTGCTTAAAGATCTCCATTGGCTGCCCATCCGCTTCCGAGCTCAATATAAGGTGTTGGTTATTACCTATAAAGCCCTAAATGGCTTGGGCCCAGGATACCTAAAGGACCGCCTCTCCCCGTACATTCCGCCTCGCACCCTCAGAACATCTGGGCAGCAACTCCTGAAGGTGCCTGGGGCTAAGTTGGCTGCTACTGCCAGAAGATCC
>NW_024838701.1:0-1176 GCF_019175285.1 Sceloporus undulatus
ATGAAAATGGCACTCAGACAGAGTTGCTGAGACAAGCAATTGAAGACCGATGGGAATCGGAGTCCAAAAATATCCCAAGGTTGCAAGTTACCAAACACTGAGATTCTGGTCCAAGATCTCTGGTGAGTTTGAGAACCGCTGCCTTGGACAGCATTAGAGAGGCATTTTGGACCAATTTTGGAGAGGGAGATAATCATCCATGGGGTTAGATAGCTGTGGCTCTTCTGGGTGGGGATGCTGGGATCTGTAGTCCATCAAATCTGGTGTTGGTGAGACTGGGGAAGGTGAATATACATGTGTGGTGGATTGCATACAACCATCAGGGGCTGGAAAGGGTGGTCTGCTTAAAAGCTGAGGAATTTGGGAGTGCCATTTTTAGCATGCTTCCATCTCCAGGAATGCGGTGGTACCACCTGAATCCCTGCAAACTACGCCCTTCTTAAATCTAGTTCAAAAGAGCCTCTGATAATGCGAGGCTTGAATGGACAAACAAAAGGAGATATTGGAAAGGTTGGAGGGAAGCGGATAGAAAGGGACACCTTGGTTGACCACTTTGTGATTTTCTGGCACAGTTTCCGCAAGTCAGCCTTACAAACCCGAGTTACTAGTCCTCAAGTACTTTCCTAGCCTATCTGCATACCTACAATCCAGTCTAAATACCCCAAAAGGTGCCGGATCTTGTCTGTTCTTGGAAGCTAAGCAGGGTAAGCCCTGGTTGGACCTTGGATGGAAGACCGTCGACAGATCCAAGGAGCTGGAGGCTCTGTTTTAGAGGAAGGAACTGGCAAAAGCACTTTTGAGTAGTCATGGCCTCAAAAACCCTATGAAATCTGTGGGGTCTTGAAAGCACATACACACAGTCTAAAGATACCAGATCTTGTAAGCTAAGCAGGGTGACCTCTGGACACCTGGATGATTGACCAGCAATGAATCCCAGGTGATGTTAGTCAGAGGAAGGAACTTGCAAAAACAGCTTCTGAAAATTCCTTGTCTAAGAAAACCCTATAACATGCCTAGGGTCACCCCAAGTGGACAAGTGACACATACACACAAATCCCCAAAAGGCACCAGATCCTGGCCATTATCAGATGAGTCTTGAACTGGGGGACTTCAGCACTGGGCGGTTCGAATTAACGTTATTTCGCTCAATACGATCATACCATCATTCGAATGGCC
>NW_024838702.1:0-1175 GCF_019175285.1 Sceloporus undulatus
AGGAGAAAGCCCATTCCCCACTGTAGTTGTTAAGAAAACTTAGAAGATAGGTGCACTGCTTTTCAATATAATTTGGAGCATGAAGCTGAGGAGCCCTCTTCCCAAGAAAATGCACCATGAGTTCAAAGATTCATGGGAGATGACTGTACTGCCTAGTGATGATGTGCACATGGGGAAAAGCCTCCACAAATGTCATGTGGGTGGAGAGGCAAGGAGGATCACAAGTGCCTTTTACTTCTTGGTCCTTCCATTTTGTCCAAAATATAACTTTCTTTGCTGCCTGTTACCCCACATGCTCCAGAAGATGTAGATAGAGTTACCCATGTGCTTGGGAGGAAAGGATGTGGACATTCTGCATTAGGGCAGCAGATGTCCTTTACATGCTTTAACTGTATTAGGAAGGTCCTTCTGTTGACAAGGCTAGTAGGGTCTGGAACCCATCCTTGTGCACTTTCCCAATTTTCATGGTCCACATTAGGTGTGGACATTTGAGCATGAGAAGCCTATGCACATCAGACGTGAGAACAGCCCAAGGGGTGGCAACAATTTTCACCACTGTCAGTTGTATCAGGGTGGCAACTGGAAGTGATGTCTCATTCTTTTCGGTCATCATTTTCAGCAAAAATCTAGTCTCAAAAGCTTGAAGGGTGTTGGAGAGTTCTGGAAAGTGGGGAAAGGCAAACCACCATCTTGACATACAGTTTTGGAAAGTGAAGTCAAAGACTTTCATGGCCAGCATCCATAGTTTTTTGTGGGTTTTTCCGGCCATGTTCTAGAAGAGTTTATTCCTTATGTTTCGCCAGCATCTGTGGCTGGCATCTTCAGAGAATGCTGACCTGGAAAAGAGAGAGAGAGAGAGAGAGAGAGAGTGTGTGTGTGTGTGTACTGTGTGACCCTATGTAAGGAGGAGTGATTCCCATGTTAATCTGTGTATTGTTCTGTTGTTGATGGCTGGACCTCAGGGTAGGAGGAAATTCAATAGAGGATTAGTGCTGTCCCAGCAGACAATGATCACCAGTTAACAGACACTAATCCTCTTTTGCATATCCTACCCTGAGGCTCTGCCATCAACAACAGAACAATACACAGATTAATATGGAAATCATTCCTCCTTACCGCGGTAACACAGTGTGTGTGTGTATACACACATACATACCCACTCTCTTCCAGGTCAG
>NW_024838703.1:0-1175 GCF_019175285.1 Sceloporus undulatus
GGCACATAATAACAACTAACACTGAATATAATGGGGGTAGGGGAAGTAAAAAAAAACATGTAGAAAATAAAGGGACAGGCTGCTAAGAGACAACTGGTCTGGAAAATGCTGTAAGTTCCACAGGGAAGAGAAGGTCCCATGTTTAAATCTCGCCTCTGCCAGGAACTCACTACATGTCTTTAAGTCTCATGCACTAAGGCTCAAATCCCTGCCCCCACCCCGCCCCTCAAATCTGCAGTATTGGTATTGACGAAGCTAGATATTGAAATGAACATCTGTTAACATGGAAACACAATGCAAATCTCATTATTATGTCAATGATGGTGAATATCACAATTTTAACTCTTTCTAAAGCAAACATATATTTATAAGTTAATAAGTTCCTAAGAATTTGTATAATTCAGTAGTGAGAGCATTTATCCATCTTTCTTTCTTTCTTGCTAGCTTGCTTGCTTGTTTTTTTAAAGTTGCTAACAACAGCAAAGCAATCTGTTCTGTGGTGTTCTGCTATTCTGCATTGTTTATTGTTTTTCTGTAATTCTCTTGAGGCTCTCCTGTATTGGTATGTCTACCTATGAAGATGAGAAAAACAGGTGAGGCTAAGCTAATTTACCTTCTTTGATAAGCATCCCTTTCCTATCATTTGTTGTAAAAAGATAAGATACAGTGCCACCAAAAAGAGATTATCAGTATAGTAATATCAGACAGAAGCTGTTGTGTGACTGGAGCATGCTTTAGGTCTGAAGAAAGATGCTAAGTGAATGATTAATAATAATAATAATAATAATAATAATAATAATAATAATAATAATAAATTTTATTTCTATACCGCCCTTCTATATAATCAGGGCGGTGTACAGCATTATAAAACATTCATACAAATAACATACATATACAATTAAAATTAAATACAACAATACAATAGCAGTTAAAACAATCTAACCAGCTTGCCACTGCTGGCATGGGGGGGGGGAAAGAGCTAATTGGGGCATGTGTCAGGGAATGCTGACCTGAACAGGAAAGTTTTAAGCCCCTTTTTAAATTGGGCCAGGGAGGTGGCCGAGCGGAGCTCAATGGGCAGAGAATTCCAGAGGGTCGGGGCCGAGATGGTGAAGGCTCTCCTAGACGTAGCCTGGCCCCTGGGACCCTCAATAACTGTTGCCCAGATGTTCTGA
>NW_024838704.1:0-1175 GCF_019175285.1 Sceloporus undulatus
TATGATGACAATCTGTGAGATTTGTGTTTCAAATGTGACTGGAAGAGGGATAGGAATTTCCAAAGTCTTCAGTGAATTAGATGCTGCTGAGAATAAAAGTGAGCAATAAGGAATTCCACTTCAAATGGAATAATGGAAAGGGGACGTTTGATCTTAATTCCTTGTATCCATATTTTTAAGGGGAAGTTTTTCTTGGAAGATCCTACCGGCGTCGTCCAGCTGGACATCAGTAAAGCAATATCCTTTATATGTATGTCCAATAAGAACAGGGACTTATCAGAGAGAGAAATTTGCCTTAACCTCTCATGTATTTCCATCTGGAATATGTGTTGGCTGTGGATTCATTATTTTATTGGTGAAAATAAACACTCAAAAGTTTGTGTCAATACAGCAAGTTATGCTCTGCATACCCCCTCCTGCTTTGCCAAAAATAGTGTTGATATTTATTGTGTATAAAATGCCGTATTGAACAGTAGTCAGATAGGAGTCCATAAACTCATAGAAGGTTTGTGGATGGGTTTCATGGAGTTCAAGAAATAGATGCAAACATTATTATTTTTCTTTCATTTCCTTCATATTACTTTGTATTTTTTAATTTCAAGGTAAAAATTTATTATTTTATATTGTCCCTTTCTCCTGATGTGAAATTAGAGGTGAGTACAACAAGGTTAGAAACATAGGAGCCCTGGTGGCGCAGTGGTTAAATGCCTGTACTGCAGCCATTCACTCAAAACCACAAGGTTGCGAGTTCAAGACCAGAAAAAGGGCCCAAGCTCGACTCAGGCTTGCATCCGTCCGAGGAGGTCGCTAAAATGAGTACCCAGACTGTTGGGGCAAATTAGCTTACTTGCTAATTAGCTTACTTGCTGTTCACCGCTATGATCTTTGGAATAGCGGTATATAAATAAAACAAATTATTATTATTATTATTATTATTAGGCCTGTTACAGACTGCCAAAATAAAGCTGCTTCAGGTCTCTTTGGAGGTATGCTATTTAAATGATGCATGGGTCCTAAGAGTCCAGAGGTCGCGCCAAAGCCACACTCCATTCCTAAGCACCAGAGTGCAGCTTTTGGTGCAGCTTCCGGATTCTTAGGATGCATGCAGCATTTAAACAGCATACCTCCAAAGAGACCCGAAGCAGCTTTATTTTGGCAGTCTGGAACAGGCCATA
>NW_024838705.1:0-1175 GCF_019175285.1 Sceloporus undulatus
ATTATGTTTTAAATGAGATTTTAAAGTCATTTTAACTTGTATTTTTTAAAAACAGAAGGTAGTTTAATTGTGCTTTAACTTTTGTACTATGCAGAGTTTTTTAGTTGTATTATGTCTTAAATATGTTCTGTGCAACCTTGAATCCTGCACTAGGACAAAGGCAGCTATATACTCAATCAATCAATCAGGTTCACAATATGGGTGTAAAGAACGATTTTCTCCTTTCTACCTACATTGAAACAATTCTCAAATTATGCTCTCTCTCCAGTTTCTCTGAGATCTCTCTCTGACCTTTCTGGGGATATACAGATGGGTGGCTGGAGGCTGTCCCTTTTCACCCGGGATTGGAGCCATGGCACCCACATGCCGTGGCCTCCACAGGGAGCAAGGAGAGTCATGAAAAGGGGCTTCTTTTTACCCTCCTGGAAGAGGCGTCATAGCCACAATGGGGCAGCATGATGACGCCCTTTCCACACTGTGCCGTTTTGGCACTGCATGGTAGTTGTGTGACGTGTAGAAGGACACGTGGCATCATGGCATGACGGGGCAAAGTCATAACATCCCGCGTGTGGACACTATGCCGTGACTGTGCACAGGCCAGCACAAAGTGCCAGTCTGTATTCCCCCTCTGTCTGCTGCTGAAATCCAGATCAAGCTCTGTTGGATGTTTATCCCAGGCAAGAAACTGGAACCTGTTGGATTTCCAGATGTTGCTGTACTAAAACACCCATTAGCACCAGCCAGCACAGCCAGTGGTCAGGAATGCTATGAGTTGAAGAGTTCAACATGCATTCCCCATCTTTATTCTAGCCGAACATTGAATGCAGAGACATTACCCTTTCCAATCCAACGGGCACCAGTTTTTTCAGTTGATGTCACATTTCAATAGAGAAATAAAACTCTTTACATTCCTGAAGGCTGAAGAAAAAGCAATGAAGTGGGAGAAAAAATGCATGTCCCCTTTGGAAGGAAAAGAACCAGGAGGAAGTGAGGAGACAATTGAACATGGATTCATTACTACATAGGTCAGGAGTGGGCAACTGTTGGACTTTGAAAAGTCACACACCCACTATCAGCATCCATCCTCATGGAAAAAGTTTGAAATGTTTTTTTCCTTCAAGTGCCCACAGGGGCAATTTTGCCACTTGGGGGCAAAATGAAATAGTCCTGGAGAT
>NW_024838707.1:0-1175 GCF_019175285.1 Sceloporus undulatus
CTTTCCACCTAAGTCCTCCCTTCAATATTCCTCCTCTGTTTCTGTCTGCAACACTTCTATTCGCCAGTCCAGGAAGCCCGTAGTCTTAGTTTCACTTTCTATTAATCTCTGTCTTTCATCCCCCACATCCAGGCCACAGCCAAAACCTGTAGATTCTTTCTTTACAACATTACCAAAATCTGTCCATTTCTCTCGGCCTCCACTGCTAAGACTCTGGTCCATACTCTGGTCGTCTCCCGACTAGATTACTGCAACCTCCTCTTGGCAGGGCTTCCCCTCTCTCATCTTTGTCCTTTAATTTCCATTCAGCATTCAGCGGCATACATCATTACATCCGCTCGCCCCTTTGACCATGTTTCTACTTTATTATCATCCCTTCACTGGCTTCCCTTTCCCTTCTGTATTCAGTATAAGCTTCTGTTGTGCCTTTAAAGCCTTGCATGGGCTGGCCTCTCTTTATTTATTTGAACTTCTTTCCCTGTACATTCCCACTTGTACCCTCTGTTCTAGTAGCCAAGGTCTGCTGTCCCAGCCTAGGATCTCCACTGCCCCGTCCTGGATTCGTCCCTTCTCACTTGCTGCCCCTCACTCCTGGAACCTTCTTCCCCCACGAACACGGGTCATCACTTCTTTGACCACCTTTAAATCTGAGTTGAAGACTATCCTGTTCAGGGAAGTGTTCCCAGGCACTGTGTGATTATCTATCTGATATTTGATTGGAAAGTTGATGTTGATGTTTTTAATTGTTGCCTGCTTATTTTAACCAATTCTATCTTATATTATTACCTATTGTTTTATACTTATTTTGTAGACTGTATGCTGTTGGCAGGTTTCATTTTTATTGATTTAATCATTTGTATGTACAGCACTGTGTACATTTACATCGCTATAAACTAAACTATAATAATAATAATAATAATAATAATAATAATAATAATAATAATATGTTTCTTTATATCAAACAGGGGTAGTGCAGGAACATACTTAAATAATTTAATTCTAGTTTAATACTGTCTTTATGTATGTTTTTAATTGTACTGTTCTTTTAAATTGTAAGATGCTCCAAGCCTCAATTTTGGGGGGAAAGCAGGATGATCAGGATGGTGATGATTGATGATGAATAGTGAATTGCTGCTTCAATACATCAGTACTGGAGGGTTTGAGAACTGCAAAAA
>NW_024838708.1:0-635 GCF_019175285.1 Sceloporus undulatus
GGTCAGAAGTGCTTGCTATCAACTTCGGTTGATATGCCAATTGCGACCCTTCCTGGGCCAAAAGGACCTTGAAACTACGGTACATGCTCTGGTAACCTCTCGTCAAGATTTCTGTAATGCGCTCTACATGAGGCTACCCTTGTACCAAGCCTGGAAGTTTCAACTAGTACAAAACATTGTAGCCAGATTGGTCACCGGAGCATCCAGGTTTGACCATATAACACCTATTCTGAAAGCTCTTCACTGGCTGTCTATTCACTTCCGAACGCAATACAAGGTGTTGGTTATCACCTATAAAGCCCTACATGGCTTGGGCCCGAGTTACTTGAGGGACCGCATCTCCTCATATAATCCACCCCGCACACTTAGGACATCCGGGAAGAACCTGTTGGAAATTCCATCTTCCAAATACGTTGTTACATCCCAGATGGCCTTTTCAGTGGCAGCCCCACAAATCTGGAATATTCTTCCCGAGGAGCTCCATCTTGTGGCCCCCCTGGAAACATTTAAAAAGAGGCTTAAAACCTTCCTCTTCTGTCTAGCCTTCCCTGCTGAAAAATGAAGTTGTGCACTCCCAATCCCATTGACTCTCTGCCTTACTCTCTTGAATGATTGTTTTTTAGATTTTATATAAT
>NW_024838708.1:735-1175 GCF_019175285.1 Sceloporus undulatus
AAAAAATGAAGTTGTGCACTCCCAATCCCATTGACTCTCTGCCTTACTCTCTTGAATGATTGTTTTTTAGATTTTATATAATTTGTATGTTGCATTTTATCTATTTTATGAGATGTTGTAACGGTTTTATTGGTCTGTAAACCACTTTGATCTAAGGAAAAGGGGTATACAAATAAAATGTATTATTATTATTATTATTATTATTATTATTATTATCTATAGCTTTTATATGTAACAGGAAGAAATAATAATTACCTGTGATTTATTTCACATGTAAAAACTGAGTGATAAGAGAACCAATTTGAAAAGCAATATTTTAAAAAAGAACTGCTAATTTCTGAAATCATGAACAACATAAATTCATCTGGATGTCTGTGTTAAGAATGGGATAGGTGGTTTCTGTAGAGTCACACTATTCCAACTTAAAAAACATACCCTAT
>NW_024838709.1:0-1175 GCF_019175285.1 Sceloporus undulatus
GAATGCTTTTTACCTCCCAGAACCTAAGTTTGACAATGGAAAAATACTTGAAAATAATAAAGCAACAATTTCATTTTGCAATTAAAAGTGACATTGTTGGAGCAAATGTCTGTGTTATTTAAAATTCATTTTGAATACATAAAAAAGAGCTAGCTACAAATACTGCTCAGCAGTGGAATTCAAAGATATAGTCACGTTAGTCTGTAGAATCAATACATAGAGATATCTTGTAGCACCTTTGAGACTAATTGAAAGAAAGAAATTGGCAGCATGAGCTTTCATAGACTTCAGTCTACTTCCTCAGATGCATTTGGTGGAGTGGAAGCCAGGTACTGACATATATAGGCCATAGGTATGTGAGGATGTCAATACAAATGACAAATCCTTTGTGTATGGAAATGAAGTTCAGGTCCAGTTTTAATGATGGTCCTTAGTGCACAAAGACATAGGAAACTGGTCTTTGAGCATGGAGATGAAGTGGCAGATTCAGTTTTGTAATGGGACTAGCCTTGGTGAGGGGAAAAGATGAATGAATATAGGGCACCCCCATGAGGATGAGGTCAGATAGTGTTGAAGTACATGAGGTGTGTCAGGAAACCATTGTCGTTATGCAATCCATTGCTGAGAGACTAGTTTGTGGATGAATTCCAGTTCTGCTGTTTCTCTTTCCAATCTACCTTTGTAGTTCTTTTGTTCAATGACCGCTGTTCTGAGGTCTGAGATGGAATGTCCAGGGAGACTGAAATGTTCTGCCACCAGTTTTTGTGTATTCCCATTCCTAATATCTGATTTATGTCCATTTATCCTCTGGCACAGGGACTGGCCTGTTTGTCGAATGTAGAGGGCTGAAGGGCATTGCTGACACAGTATAGCATAGATCACATTGGAGGATGAGCACGTGAAGCCCCCCCCCAATAATGTGGGTCTTGTGATGACATTTCCTGTATAAATGTGTGGGTAGAGTTGGCATCTTGATTTGTGGCAAGGCTCTGGATTGAGAAGCTGGATTTGTACTTGAGCATCACACTTACACACTGGCCTGTTATAGACTGCCAAAATAAAGCTGCTTCGGGTCTCTTTGGAGGTATGCTATTTAAATGGTGCATGGGTCCTAAGAGTCCGGAGGTCGCACCAAAGCCACACTCCATTCCTAAGCACTGGAGTGCAGCTTTGGT
>NW_024838710.1:0-1175 GCF_019175285.1 Sceloporus undulatus
CACTTTCCCGTGGCTAGGAGGTTCGGGATGAGATGGGGAGTTCAGTCAATTGAACTTCCCCAAAACAGGGCCTAACCAGCTCCCTCATATTAAAGACAGAACTTGTTGGTGTAAGAGATTCAGGGTTTTTTTTCTGTGTGAGCAACAAAGGACAAACGCCCAAAACTTTACTCGTGAAACTGCAACCATATGGAAAGCATACAGGGAAGACAACAAACCCAACATATTTGGGCTTCAAGTGCTTCCTCTTATGTTAGACTTTGATCTTGGGTTAAAAACAGGCAGAGCTCATTGACTGAGAATGGGACAGACAGACACTTTGCTGTTTTTCCTTCCAAAAAGACAGTTGGCCCTCGACACTTGCAGCTTTGACTTCTGCAGATTTGATTATTTGCAGATTTCAATAATATGTTCTCTTTAGGAATCTCTAGGGCTTCTGGTGCAACTCTGCTGGACATTAACCATAGAGTTGCCTCGGAGGACCTAGAGATTACTAGAGAAAACACATCTCTAGCCATTTGTAGCTCCTCCAGTGTGATTCTATGGTCAGCTTCTGACAGATGTTGCCCATAGAATTGTGCTGGAGGATAGAGATTTCTAGGGAGGTGCTTTCTCAGATTAAAAAAACTGGTTCTTTATTTGTGGTTTTTCCACATTCATGGGGGTCTTGTGCCCCTAAACCCAGTGAATGTGGAGGGCCCACTGTACAGCCTTTTAAATTGCTTCTATGATTCAGGACAAACATCTTGTTTTAACTTTCAGATACCTACACAAACTAACTTCCCCTATCTTTCAGTCGTTATGTCTTTTCACCAGCTGCCATTCGAAGAACTCTAGGCTTCTCACTTGGTTAACCAAGGGTTTCTTTTTCCTTGACACAGCTTCATCCTTTTTCACTCAATACTCCATACTTTTAGAATTGCCTCCGTGAACATTTCTAGACTGCTTCTTCTCTCATTATTTTAAAATTTCAATTAAAAGTCTTTCTTGATTTCCAAAGATTTTGGAATTTTAATTTTATGTTGTTTCATAATCTTGAATATTTTAATTATATGTATTTGTCACTTAGATTTACATTGTAATGTATTTTGTATTTGATCAGATTAATTTGTTTTACAGTTGTATTGCATAGTTTTATATTTTTGTTATTCTTTCATTCCTTCCCTCTATGTGTA
>NW_024838711.1:0-1175 GCF_019175285.1 Sceloporus undulatus
CACAGCAGCTCACAGCTTGTCATTCAAATCTACTCAATATAATTTCCTGTGTGGAAATGAAGAGAGACATTTTAAAGGCCTGTTCCCAGATCAAGGGGAAATAAGAGAACTATTCTTTCTCACTTACTTTGGGAGACATGATAAAGCACATTAAGCCTCCTTGTTTCTAGCCAGATGGTGGTTGCAGAGTAGAGAGGTGAGCCCTTGTATCACCACAATTAGGAGAAAGCAGGAAACTGGCAAATCCATAGACCCTACAATCTTTGTGAGTTGAAGCAACCAATGAATCAAGCCTTACAAATTATAATAAGCTACTGCTCTAGCAGCTGAATGGATATTTGCACAGGACCCTTCCCTCTTGCCTGGAGTTGGGCTTCCTTCAAAATGGAGAAGACGTACGCTCATCTTCTTCCTGAAGATGATCCCTGAAAACTGGAAGCTCAATGCCAGGCCCTGATATATGCATCCCTACTGTCCCATGTAAAAAGAGCAAGAAAACAAAAACGTTACAGGCGAAGAACCGAAATAATCAATCAATAACTTTATTACAATCAAAGACAAGTAAATCAAAAATAAACTAATACATATAACAAAACTTCTCAGTTTTAAAAACAACAGGGAGATAAAAGGTCCTGGGGAAAAGGAGGGAAATCAGGATTTGACTTGAGTTAGTGAATGTTTTGTGTTTCAATGAAGGGCTAGAAAGGAGATAGAAATGCACCTTTAGCATCCCTTTTTATGGCTGCAAACAGTTGAATTCTAGCAGCACTTCATTAACACTAATGCTGATGCTTCCATAATTAATGCTATCCTTCACAGATTCTCGATATGCAAAGAAGAATGAGAATGGTCCAAATAATGCAAAGGTTTATTGAATGTTCCTGTAAAGGCAAGGTGCTTTTAAACCAAAAACCTTGTAGCAGAAGTAGCATAAATAAAGATCATAATAGAACTTTACAAAATACAGCAAAATGTATGAAGGTTTGTTTTCCAAAAATGTATTTTCAACCATTAACATTTCTACACTTTCTCTCTAGTGTTGATTTTGAGGCCTCTAAAAGTGTGAATTCTGAGAAAATTGTTCAACACAGTCTTCCATTTCTATGGCTTCTTTCCTATATGAATGCCATGGTGATGTGTAAGGTTGGTACCTGAATGAAAACACTTGCCACACT
>NW_024838712.1:0-1175 GCF_019175285.1 Sceloporus undulatus
GAGGGAGGAAGGGGATGCTCACCTCTACATCGGCCCAAAGGAGGCATATGTTACCTGCATATGTCATCAGCAGGATGCTGTTCACTGTGTCTTTGACTGCTGCAGGGTTTCTTGCTAAACCAAGCCTTACCCTGGTCTCTTTTCTCAGGAACTTCATCGCAATCCCCTTATACACAGTGTTGGGACATTGTTTGCTGGAAGTGACCAAAGTGCAGGGCCACCAGGATCCCCCTGCCCACCTGATGGCCAACACAAAAGCCAAGCAGACGGAGCTGGGCTCCAACAGAAAGAGGCTGCCGAGGGTTAACAGCTCTTTGGTAAGTTGCCATCCTGACTGTTATTTTCATCTGTGTCTGGGCTGGATCATGAAAGCAAGGGAAGAAGATACTTTCCCAGTTTGGCAGAGAGAGTCCTGGTTAATCCTCTGTCTCCTTATTTTTTCAGAGGCTTAGGAAATGTTCTATTTCACTCTCCTCCTCCCATTTCCTCCTTTCTCCTCAGGTCAGTTAAGTTGTTGCAAAGTGCATTCCAGGTTCAAAAGAGTCTACAGCCCATCAATGCAAAAGAGGGGAAAGGGGAGGAGAGAAGGGGGCAGGGTCTTGCCCTTGCTAGGAGTCTGAGCCAAAAGCACAATGCTGTACCCTTTCTTGCTTGTGTGATCTTTATCATTAACAACTTTGGCCATCTTGACCCACTTCTGGTGTTGCTTGTCCACATGTGTGTTGCTTTTCCCATCTGTGAAATGCTGGATGATATGGAAGAATATCTCTGGACTTAAATTGAGGGTGGGCCCAGTGGTCCCAAGCCCAGAGTACTCCCCAGAACTGTTTTGTAAAAATGAAATTTGCCTCTGAAATTAGGTGAAATATGGCTAAATGAAAACTAATATACATGTTGGAATAGCCAGTATGTTAATCAATCAATAGTATTCCAGAAATGGCCAAAAATATATTGTTTATCATATTGTATATTATATTGAAAGGATTTGAGACAAACTGGATCTCAAAAGCTGCAGCTTTTTTCTGGATTGCAGAATTTAAAGTTTATTTCCTGGACTGAATTCTAAAGTGATCAAATAATATTTGTGATGCACCATGTGTTTCCCTACCCTTTTGTTTAGTCACTCTCTGGATGAGGGCTATTTTCTGTTGCAGGTGACCTGTGCGGATGTGGCG
>NW_024838713.1:0-1175 GCF_019175285.1 Sceloporus undulatus
TTCTCCCATATCCCCCAACATTTCGCAGATGGAAAAAACAAGATACATGTGGACAAGGAACAGCAGAAAGTGGTGAAGATGGACAAAGTTGTTTATGAAGAAGATGACACAAGTGGGAAAGGGCACAACAGTTTGTTTTTGCCTCAGACTCCTACCAAGGGCAAGTCCCTGCCCCCTTCTTTCTTCTCCAACCCCCACTTTTGAATTGATGGGCTGCAAATTCCTTGGCAATCATTATGCAGAAACTGAATGAGCTGAAGAATTGGGAAAGTGGGAGAAGAGAGAGACCAGGACATTTTAAAAGCCCTCAAGATATTGGGATGAGAGAGGATTAACCAGGACTGTCTCTGCCAAACTCAGATAGTACTTTATTTGCTTCCTTTCATAAATTGGCCCAGCACAGACCCAGATGAAGCTAATAGGATAGTGACTCACCAAAGAGTTGTTGTACCTCGGTTTCCTCCTTCTCTTGGAGCCCAACTCCCTCCAGTTGGCCTCTGTGTTGGCCATCAGGTGGGCAGGGGTCCTGGTGGTCCTGCACTTGGGTCACTTCCAGAAAGAGAGGCCCCAAAGCCGTGTACAAAGAGGACGAGATGAAGGTCCTGAGAAAAGGGACCAGGGTTAGGATTGGCTTGGCAAGAAACTCTGCAGCACTCAAAGAGATAGAGGACAGCATCCTGCTGGTGATACACACAGAAGACATATGCCTCTGTTGGGCCAATGCAGAAGTGGGCATTTGCTTCCTTGCACGATTCTACATGGAGCAACACTGGAGCATAGAGGGTTCCGCTTGGTCTGGCTTTCTGGCCTAGTGGCCTCCCATTCTCCCATTGGCCAAAGCAGTTGCCCTCCATCCCCCAGTGAGGCCCCCAGTCAAGCAGGGCAGGAAAGGAGCTCTCTCTTCCCTGGTTGCCCCCCTTCCATGGGATCCAGCCCTCCTCCCAGGATCAGGGGGGCACCAGAGGATTGAGCTGATGGGAAGGGAACAACCAATTCCCATGGCAGCCTTCTGCATGCAGAGAAGTCACAATTCTCAAAGTGTCTCTGCCCATGTGGAGAGTGCCTATTTTCCACACTGTTGCCTGGCCATCTTGGCTTGGGAATGTCCTGTTCTAGCCACAAGTAGGACTAAATCTTAGCCTGTATCCAATCCTATACTTAGTCCTGATCAGAGT
>NW_024838714.1:0-1175 GCF_019175285.1 Sceloporus undulatus
GTACACATATATGTTGGATCATATATATATATATATATATATATATATATATATAAAACACACATATATATATACTCTTCTACTTGCGTACAATTTAAACATAATCAAATGCATGGAGAAATATGTGCATCTATACACCTCCCACGTTCTGGTCAACATCAGCATGTACTGTATATATAATGATAATTGTATATATGTTTACTTCCTGTCATAACAGCATAACTGCCCTGCAATTACTGTAATTGGAATATTTATACTTTGTGATGTTTTATGGTATGTATTTTACACATTATTGCCTCCTGAGGACACTCTGACGGGCTGCCATTGGTACAAGTCCCCTCCCACCCACCATCCTTGGCCCTGATTGGCTGGAATCCCAGTCCCTCCCACCATCCCTGACCCTGATTGGCTGGAATCCCAGTCCCTCCCACCATCCCTGGCCCTGATTGGCTGCAATCCCAGTCCCTCCCACCATCCCTGGCCCTGATTGGCTGCAATCCCTGTTCCTCTCTCTCCCCTGAAGGCCTCAAACTGACAAGTGCCAAGCTGTGAGGCAGAGGCAGTCATTTTGTTTTCTGGCAGCCATTTTGTGCTGCTTGTGACTGTGGGGAATAATGTTTCAGAACCTTCTCTGAGGCCTCAGTTGAACAGAGGCTTCTCTTCCTCTCCTGAGGCTCCAGAGTCAGAAGGAGGCCAGGCTCCTTGGGCCAAAAGGAAGGAAGTGTGTCTCTTTTCTGAGAGGGTTTTCTTATTACAAAGCTCTGCTCCTTCTGGGGAACATGGGGTTCAAAAGGGATCAGAAATGGGGAGGATAGTTTTAATCCAAGCCTTATAATTATGATTATTATTCACAAACCTCAGGCTTTGGTTCCTATCCCTGTTTTTAATAATTGTTTTAATAACTGTCCAATACTTTAATGGCATTTTATTTTGGATGGGAGTGTTAGGAAGGGTTTGGGAGGTAATGAAACATGTTTTTATTGTATTGTATGCATATTTTTAATTGTAAGCTGCTAAAAGGTGGCCATTCTTGTGTCATATTTGTCTTGTGATTAACTCCCACAACAGCCTTGTAAGGTAGGCTTCATAGGCTCCTAGGGCTGGAAGGGAGCCCCAAGGGCCATCCATTCAGTCCCATTCTGCCCTCCAAGTCCTCCGAAGAGATGGCCATCCAG
>NW_024838715.1:0-1175 GCF_019175285.1 Sceloporus undulatus
AGCTGGCAATGTTGCAAATGTCTTGAGTGAGGCTGGGTTGTGATGGGGACCTGGCTAAGTGTGTGTGGGGTGGGGACTAGCAGGGGAAGAAAGGAGGGGGTCTTTTTGTATATACGACGCTGTGTACAGTATATTTACAGCGCTTTATAAATAAAGGTTAATCATCATAATAATAATTTTAAAAGTGTACATTTTTCTCTGAAGCCTCAGACTCTGCAAAGAAGTGTTACAGATCACTACTGCAATGCTCTTACAATAGACTTTCTACTTTTGGCATATGTTTGGTTGTGGGACATTGATCAGAGGATTCCAACCCTCATGGATATAGAGCCTTCCTGAGATAGTCGGTGTTTGCTTCCTAACAAAGGGGTTTTGGGCCTCATAAAGGATTTCAGTCAAAAGAGGAGGGGTCTCTAATAGGAGGGCCATTGAGACGACGATTGTCCCCCAAACTACGCCAAAAGTAGCTCCTTTGGGAGGATTTAAAATCAAGTGAATGGACATGAACTGAAAAGATATAACCTTACAACTGATCTTAATAACAGGTTCTGACACCTAGTGAGACATCAGAGAGGAGTAGTAGGCTTTCCTTTTGCCAATGGGATTTACAGTGCTTTCCATGGACTGGATCTCCCAGCATCCACATGGCCAGAGAGAGGAGGGTCCTGCCCTGCATAGTGTTGCCATCTCATGGGTCTTAGGCTTTGGGGTGTGTGCCTTTGGCCAGTGTCGCTGGGGCTCCAAGGTCCCTCAGTCCCTCCTGCCTTCTTCCATATTAACTGCAGGAGGAGCCTGTGAGGGTGGGGCAGGGGGCGGGGCCTTCCAGCTCCTCTTCCCCCATTGGCCAGACTGAAGAAGGGGAGGAGCTTATGCCTCTCTATTTAGCTCTGGGCATAGAAGAGTGAATGAGGAGCAGAGAGTGAGAAGGGGACAGAGAGAGACAAAGATGAGGAGAGGGACAAGGCAGGCTTCACTGCTGCACTGAGGCCTCCAACTGCCAAACACTGAGGTGGGGGGGGGCATTTTGTGTTCTGGCAGCCATTTTGTGCTGCTTGTAACTGTGGGGAATAATGTTCTGGAACCTTCTCTGAGGCCTCAGTTGAACAGAGGCCTCTCTTTCTCTCTGAGGCTCCAGAGTCAGAAGGAGGCCAGGCTCCTTGGGCCAAAAGGAAGGA
>NW_024838716.1:0-1175 GCF_019175285.1 Sceloporus undulatus
CTAGCGTCCATACCGGCCTCACCCCTAGCACGTGATGGGGGCGTAAAGATGGCGGCACCCTATACACACAGGCACTGCCATCTTTACGTGCTGGACGAGTTGCGTCCGCATGTGTCGCCCCGGAAATGACGCCGCAAATGTGCCCCTTGCGCTTTGCGGCGCCTCTTCTGGGGCCTGAGAAGGAGCGCGATTTCCGCGCTCCTTCTCGGTAGCATCCGGGAGCCGCGCCGTTTAAAAGCTGCAGCTCCTGGATGGTGCAAGCAGCGGCGGCAGCAGACCGCCGCAATCCGGTGGTCTGTAACGCACCACAGTCTGCCAAACAGCCTGGAGCTGAGCCATATAGGGCTTTATAGGTCATAACTAGCACTTTGAAATGTGCCTGGAAACAAACTGGCAGCCAGTGGAGCTATTTCAACAGCGGCATAGTGTGGTTTCTGTAACATGTCTCAGTTAACAGACTGATATTTTATATCAGCTGAAGTTTTTGAACACTCTTCAAAGGCAGCCCCAAGTAGAGCACATTATATATTCCTTATCCAAAAATCCCAAATCCAATATGCTCCAAAATCCAAAACCTGTTTTTGTGGGTGGCTGAGATAGCGACACCTTTGCTTTCTGATGGTTCAGTGGACATAAACTTTGTTTTACACACAAAAGTACTGAAAAAGTTGTATAAACTTATATTCAGGCTATGTGTATTAGGTTTATATGAAACATAAAGGAGTTTTGTGTTTAGACTTGGATCCCATCTCTAAGACATCTCATTATGTATAATAATGATAATAATGATGATAATAATAATAGGATTTATTTATATGCCACCCAATCACTGGGAATCTGGGCAGCTTACAACAGAGGGGATAATAGACAGTTCCCTGCCCCTCAGGCTTACAATCTGCAATATGCAAATATTCCAAAATTCAAAATCCAAAACACTTCCGGTGTCAAATATTTAGGATAAAGGATAGTCAATCATGAATAATGCTGGGAGTTGTTGTTCACCATGATTCCCATCCTTGCATTAGAATTTTTAAAAATATATCTGTTATTTAAAACAGAGGACTTTATCACATGGGGGAAAACAGGGGTTTAAACAAGCATTTTCCTGGGACAGTTGTGTGATTCCCTCAAAGATTTTCACATGACATCTCAATTAGAGGGGACTTATCCTGGGG
>NW_024838717.1:0-1175 GCF_019175285.1 Sceloporus undulatus
TCATTTGGACTGGAGTGAAAAGGAACCGATTCCAGGCAACACTGGGATGCCCTTGCATCCAAAGCTCACTTTGAGAGCAAGCCACGTAGAGAGCAGGGTTGTGAAAGTGGCTGGAGTGGACTCAGGCCAATCGTTTATGCCTGTCTGTTCCAGGCCTCAGTCTTTAGCACTGGCAGCAACAGAAATAACCTTTTAGCTAGAATCATTCAAGGTTTCAAACCACATGGAAATGAAGCCAGAGAAAAGAATATTATTATTATTATTATTATTATTATTATTATTATTAAGCTTTATTTATATAGCGCTGTAAATTTACACAGCACTGTACATAAAATCATTTAATTAGACGGTTCCCTGCCTTCATGCTTACAATCTAAGAAGAAACAACACAAAAGAAGGGAATGATTGAGGGGAAGAGGATAAGGTCCAGCATTCTTCTCTCCCTCTGAGGCCTGGACCAAGGCAGATGGACAGACTGAGGGCGCGTATCGTGAAGGAGAGGTACGCGTGGATGGCAGGGCAAACACGCTCAACCCCATGGAGGCCAAAGATGGTCGTCAGATGGAATTGGTCGGGAGCGGTTAGGTCCTTTTATGTGAGGCCGGGGGTGTGGAGCGCCGACCTTTATTTCTATCAAGAAAGCAAAAGGATGGAGATCAGTGCTTGTGGGGAGGGTTCAGTTCTTTAGGGGGCGGATGGGGAGGCTTACTTTATCCCTCTTCAGAAGCATTGGATGGATGGAGTTCAGATGCCTTGTGGTGTCAGTTCCTTTAGTGAGGCCGGATGGGAAGGCCTACCTTTCTCTCCCTCTCAGAGGCAAGGGTGGAGACAGATGCCTTGTGGGGAGGGTTCAATTCCTTTATCTCCCTCTCAGAGGCAAGGATGGAGACAGATGCCTTGTGGGGAGGGTTCAGTTCCTTTAGTGAGGCCGGATGGGAAGGCCTACCTTTCTCTCCCTCTCAGAAGCAAGGATGGAGACAGAGGCCTTGTGGGGAGGGTTCAGTTCCTTTAGTGAGGCCGGATGGGAAGGCCTACCTTTCTCTCCCTCTCAGAGGCAAGGGTGGAGACAGATGCCTTGTGGGGAGGGTTCAGTTCCTTTAGTGAGGCCGGATGGAAAGGCCTACCTTTATATGAAGCATGTCCTCTGCAAAGAACTTCCAGATGGTCTCTAGGTA
>NW_024838718.1:0-1175 GCF_019175285.1 Sceloporus undulatus
TTCTAAAAGGATTCATATAAAACAGAACAGTGAACCAAATATAGTGCAGAAAACACGATTTACAATCATATTAATTTTGAAAAGGATGTTGTCTAAAAATGGAATAGCCTGACTCTATGTCACAATTATTTCAAGATATTTCATGCATCTGTTTCAAAAAATTTCTGCAACAAATAATCACAGCTGCACAATTTCTGGCAATTTTAACAGTTAGCTGCTCCTAATAATACAAATATTTGAAAGCTCTCCTCTCTGACTTCCATCAACTTTGCCTTTTCTGGTACACACAACTCCAATCCAATCTACACCAATCCATATGTGAGCTGCATACTTTATTAGTTGTCAGTCATCTCCTGGTGCCAAACAGCAGAAAGTGGCCTATGCAGTTAGCTTGCATCATGCCTTGGGTTCTGACTGAGGACTCCATGGCAGTCTCACAGGATATGATGCCACCTGTCAATCAAAATATTTCTACACATATATAATAGAATTTTTTTTTCAACAATCCTTTTTCTGACTATCTGCTTCCACTGATTCCCTCAAGGCAGTTCCCCTCCAATCTCTTCTTTGTTAACTCCTATAAGTAAGGATACAATTGTTCCATGGATTTAGGGTATCTGCAACAGGATCATGCTTAGGTTACTCACAGAAACTTTCATAATTTAATCTCTAATAAGGAGGGATTAATAAGGGCTAAATCATGGAGTAACACCCTCCTCTCTTAAAAATGATTTTCAGTTTCATCTGTCATTCTCCTTCTTTGCAGAACAACATTTGAGTCATGAGACAATCCACACAAGAAAGAAGTCACATAAATGCCAGCATTGTCGGAAACATTTTGCTTACAAGTCAATCCTTGTCATACATCAAAGGGTCCATACAGGAGAGAAGCCATACAAATGCCAGCATTGTGGGAGGGTTTTTTCATCAATGTCACACCAAGTGAGACATCAGAGAATCCACACAGGACAGAAGCCATACAAATGCCAGCATTGTGGGATATGTTTTTCTTCAAAGTCAGTCCTAGTGAGGCATCAGAGAATCCACACAGGAGAAAAGCCATACAAATGCCAGCATTGTGGGAAATGTTTTCCTCGGAAGTCAAGCCTAGAGATACATCAGAGAGTCCACACAGGAGAGAAGCCATACAAATGCCAGCATGTGGGAAATGTTTT
>NW_024838719.1:0-1175 GCF_019175285.1 Sceloporus undulatus
CTGGTGTTATTCGGTCACTCCTAGTTTTTCCAGCCTCTAGCCTGGCTACCATATTTTGCAGTAGTTGAAGTTTCTGGACTAGGCACAAGGGTAGCCCCATGTAGAGTGCATTACAGAAATCAAGTCGTGAAGTTACCCGTGAATGTACAACAGTTTCTAGGTCCTTTACTTCCAGGAAGGGGCACAGCTGGCGTATCAGCCGAAGCTGATAGCAGCCGCCGAGAGGCCTAGAAGCACCAACAGGGTCATGCTTCCTCTGTCAATGCCTAGAGGAACATCGTCAGCCAGAGCAACCATGGCAGTCTCCACTCCATATCCCATCCTTACGCTGGTTTGAAATGGGTCTAGATAATTGGTTTCATCCAAGATGACTTGGAGTTGAGATCACCTTGCTCAAAAATGGCAGGTGGGAAACAGCTCTGTAGTTGTTCATATACAGGGGGTCCAGGGAGGTTTTTTTTCAGGAGTGGTCTAACAACCGCCTCCTTTAAGCAAGTTGGAACACAACCTTCTCTAAGGGATGCATTGATGACATCTCTAAGAAATGCCATCAAGGCATCACCCCCCTGGACAGCCAGCCATGATGGGCAGGGATTGAGGGGACATGTCATAGAATCATAGAATCATAGAGATGGAAGAGACCACTAGGGCCATCCAGTCCAAACCCCTGCCATGTCGTCTTCTTCACATTTCCAAGGATCTTGTCCACGTCACCAGTAATCACGAACTCAAACCGATCTAGTTTAACTTCAATAACGGGTTTCCTGAAAACATCATCAGTCGATTCTGCTGCAATCCCGGCATCCAGGTCAGCTCTTATATGAGAGATTTTATCTGCGAAGTAGTTGTTAAAAACATCACAGCAGGCTCTTGTCGGGTTAAGTAAAGGGTTCTGCATAGGTGGAACTTGGTGAAAAATAACAATTTACTTGAGATCCGTGTAAGTATGTGAATATCTGAATATATAAAATTATGTTGTGATAGATAAGATTTAAAAGGTATACAAAGAAAGATATGCAACATAAATTAAGAAATGTCAATGGTGATGTAATTTAGGGGGTTAGATAGACTGAGATAACTCAATACGATAGACTGCAATATAGATTTCGACTTCAGATACATACGTAAATATATATGATCAAGGATAAGGACCTAGAAGTATAGATAAGGAAATA
>NW_024838720.1:0-1175 GCF_019175285.1 Sceloporus undulatus
AATGATTAGCACACTGGCTCTCAGGTCCTTCTTGGCTCTGAATTTTGATTGCATTTAAATGCCAGTGTACACTACAATCTGAGGTTGCCGCTCCCAGATGCAGCTCAGCAGTAACATAGCAGAGTATGGAAGCAAATATCCAGATATAGAGAGATATTGGCAATGCACTGACCACTTTTCACACTTAAAAATAAGTCACAAATACAGTTGATTCCATGGAAATCCTTGGAGGTTCTCTATCTTGAGTTTCAAAATAATACAAATATTTGCAAGCTCTCCTCTCTGACTTCCATCATCTTCAACATCTCTTGTACACACAACTCAATCCAATCCACACCAATCCGCATGTGAGATGCATACTGCATTGATTGTGAGTCATCTCTTGGTCCCAAACAGCATGAAGGGACCTCTGCAGTTAGTTTGCATCATGCCTTGGGCTCTGACTCAGGACTCTATGGCAGTCTCACAGGATATGATGCCACCTGTCAATCAAAATATTTTTGCACATGGTTAATTGAATATTTTTTTCAACAGTCCTTTGATATCTGCTTCCAATGATTCCCTCAAGGCATTCCCCATTCTTTGCTAGCTCCTATGAATAAGGATACGATCGTTCCATGGATTTAGAGGCATAAGCAGCAGGGTCATGCTTGGGTTACTCACAGAAACTTTATTAATGTAATCTCTAATAAGGGGGTGTTAATGAGGGCTAAATCATGGGGTAACACCCTCCTCTCTTTACTCTGATTTCCATTCTCATCTGTCATTGTCCTTCTTTACAGAAAAACATTTGAGTCACCAGAGAATCCACACAGGAAAGAAGTCACATAAATGCCAGCATTGTGGGAAATATTTTGCTTACAACTCAATCCTTGTCATGCATCGGAGGGTCCACACAGGAGAGAAGCCATACAAATGCCAGCATTGTGGGAAAGGTTTTTCTCAGAATTCACACCTTATGACACATCAGAGAGTCCACACAGGAGAGAAGCCATACAAATGCCAGCATTGTGAGAAATGTTTTTCTTGGCAGTTAAGCCTAGTGACACATCAGAGAGTCCACACAAGAGAGAAGCCATACAAATGCCAGCATTGTGGCAACTGTTTTTCTCAGCAGTCGCACCTAGTAAGACATCAGAGAGTCCACACAGGAGAGAAGCCATACAAATGCCAGC
>NW_024838721.1:0-1175 GCF_019175285.1 Sceloporus undulatus
TACACTACGCTACACTTAATCTTAGCCAAAAGGACGAGAAATGAATAATACAAGAACCAAACGCTGGGAGGAAAAAAACCTGAAATAATCAGTTGTGGGAATAATAATAATAAATTTTATTTATATACTGCTTTTCCAAAAAGATCAAAGCGGTTTAAATAGTTTAAAACCAATTATAAAAACATCATAAAATAGATAAAACCAAGAGCACTAAATACAATATACAATCTAAAAACAATCATTCAATCAATCAACAGGGTGAGGTAGGGAGTCAATGGGACCAGAGTACACAACTTCATTTTCCAGGGGGGAAGGCTTGACAGAAGAGGAAGGTTTTAAGCGTCGTTCGGCAGGTTGGGGGGGGGGGGGGGGGGTGATAAGACGAAGCTCGTTGGGAAGACTATTCCAGATTTGTGGGGCCGCTACTGAGAAGGCCATCTGGGAAGTAATAACATATTTAGAAGGTGGAATTGCCAACAAGTTCTTCCCGGTTGTTCTGAGTGTGCAGGGTGGATTATATGGGGAGATGCGGTCCCTCAAGTAACTCGGGCCCAAGCCATGTAGGGCTTTATAGGTAATAACCAACACCTTGTATTGTGCTCGGAAGCAAATAGGCAGCCAGTGCAGATCTTTCAGAATAGGTGTTATATGGCCAAACCTGGATGCACCGGTGACCAATCTGGATGCCATATTTTGTACTAACTGAAGCTTCTGGGCTTGGTACAAGGGTAGCCCCATGTAGAGCGCATTACAGAAATCCAAGCGAGAGGTTGCCAGAGCATGTACCACCATTTCAAGGTCCCTTTGGCCCAGGTAGGGTCGCAGTTGATAGCAAGCAGTTCTGGCTGTCGCATCTACTTGAGATGTCAATTGCAGGGATGAGTTCAGAAGTACTCCTAAACTGTGAACTTCGTCCTTCAGGGGAAGTGTAACCCCATTCAGGACCAGTGGACAAATTTCCTTCCCCGGGCCTGGGGAACCTATCACCAGTACTTCTGTTTTCTCTGGATTAAGTCTGAGTTTGTTTTCCCTCATCCAGCCCATTACCAACTCCAGGCAGGCATTCAGAGGAGAGATGCCATCCTTAGTCACTGCATCAGTCGGGGACACAGAGAAACATATTTGGGTGTGTGGTGGCTGGGTTCCCAGTCACCTGAGGACTTCTCCTGAACTAC
>NW_024838722.1:0-1175 GCF_019175285.1 Sceloporus undulatus
TTAGGGTTGCCATTTCACGGCGGTGGGCGGGACTTTCCCGCCTCCTGGGGGGCATGCCCAGTCCTGTCCCGCCCCCATTCCTGGGTGGCTGCCCAACTCTGAGCTCCCAGAGCTGCTGCCTGCCTTCTATAGAGTGCTGCCTGTGCAGCTTGTCTGGAGCAGCAGCAGAACAACTGAACCCAGCAGGGGCGGGGTCTGCTGCACTGCCCTGCCTCTATTGGCCAGCCCTCTGCTTCCTTATTTGGGCATACTCCAACATCCAAGCAGGGAGGAATTTGCATTATTCAAGCAAGCTGCTTCCCCTCTTTCTCTTTCCCCTCCTTCTCTTCTTCTTGTTATTCCGTTTTTTTCTTCTCCTCCTCTTCTCCTCCTCTTCCTCCTCTCCTTTTTCTTCCTTTCTTCCCCCTCCTTATCTTCTTTTTCTCTTTCTTCCTCTCTCTAAGCCCCCCTCCTCTTCTTCTCAGGGGTCCAGGGCTTCTCAAGGCTTTGCCCCCATTACAAAAGAAAAAAGGCTTTGCATCTGTCCCATAAATCCCTCCTAAGTTGAGACATACCTGGGAAAAAGAGGGGGCGAGGGGTTTGGGGGGGTTGGAGGGGGCAAGGAAAAGGAGGAAGGGGGGAATTGCTAAGAAGGCTTGGGAGTGGGAAATGTAGTTTGCAATGGCACAAGGGTCTGCCTGTGATCTTGCAAATGCTATGCCTGATTGGGAGTGGGAAATGTTCTTGTAGAATTGGGGGAGGTATTTGGCCAGAAAGAGAAGTACATTTCAGCCTTCTGTCTAGGAATAATGCCAAAATGTCCTCCATTATGAGCATGCCTAAGAAACATGCATTTATATTAACATTTTTTAAAAATTATCAAATTTTTCATGTGTCCTCCATTTTTTAAAAAAACGTGTCCTACATTTGAAAATGTGGCCCTACATTTGTCCTACATTTGTCCCGGTTTGGAGGTCCTGACTTATGGCAACCCTAAATACTCTCATTAACTTTCATAAGTCTTTCAGCAATACAAAATTGGATTTGGAAGTTCCCATTTTGGGCAATTTTTTTTACACATAAAAATATCTTTATCTGTTCTGCGTGTTGAGCTATAGAGCATGCTAACAATGTTTGTGCTCTTTGTTTTGTATATGTTATTCCATGCCACAAACTGGATAGGAAAATAGAATGGT
>NW_024838723.1:0-1175 GCF_019175285.1 Sceloporus undulatus
GGGAGAAACATTCTATATATATCTGAATGGGAGAAGTATTCTATGTATTCCTGCTAGGGAGAAACATTCGATGTATCCCAGCATAGGAGAATGATTCTATGTATCCCAGCATGGCAGAAGCATTCTATGTATTCCTACATGGCAGAATCATTCTATGTATTACTGCATGGGAGACTTAATCAATATATTCCTACATAGGAGAAGCATTCTATGTATTCCTACATTGCACAAACATTCTATGTATACCTGCATGGGAGAACCATTCTATGTATTACTGCATGGCCGAATCATTCTATGTATTACTGCATGGCGGAATCATTCGATGTATCCCAGCATAGGAGAATGATTCTATGTATCCCACTATGGGAGAATCTTTCTATGTATTCCTATATGGCAGAATCATTCTATGAATTCCTGAGTGAGATACAGTACTTAAACAATATATTCCTGCATGGGAGAACCATTCTATGCATTCCTACATGGCTGAATCATTCTTTCTATTCGTACATGGCAGAATCATTCTATGTATTACTGCATGGGAGACTTAATCAAGATATTCCTACATAGGAGAAGCATTCTATGTATTCCTACATTGCACAAACATTCTATGTATACCTGCATGGGAGAACCATTCTATGTATTACTGCATGGCCGAATCATTCTATGTATTACTGCATGGCAGAATCATTGTATCAATTCCTGCAAGGGAGAAACATTCGATGTATCCCAGCATAGGAGAATGATTCTATGTATCCCACTATGGGAGAATCTTTCTATGTATTCCTATATGGCAGAAGCTTTCTATTTATACGTTCATGGCAGAAGCATTCTGTTTATTCCTACATGGGAGAAGCATTCTATGTATTATTACATGGGAGTAAAATTCTATATATATATGAATGGGAGAAGTATTCTATGTATTCCTGCAAAGGAGAAACGTTCTATGTATTACTACATGGGAGAATCATTCTATGTATTACTACATGGCAGAAACATTCTATGTATTCCTGCATGGGAGTAACATTCTATATATATCTGAATGGGAGAAGTATTCTATGTATTCCTGCAAGGGAGAAAGATTCGATGTATCGCAGCATAGGAGAATGATTCTATGTATCTCAGCATGGAAGAATCCTTCTATGTATTCCTACATTGCAGAAACATTCTATGTATAC
>NW_024838724.1:0-1175 GCF_019175285.1 Sceloporus undulatus
CCCCCCTTTGCTTCAGGTTAGTTCAGGTGCTGCAAAATGTGTTCCAAGTTCAAAAAGGGTGTGCATCCCATCAACTCAAAAGAGGGGAGAGGGGAGGAGAGAAGGGGGCAGGATCTTGCCCTTGCCAGGATTCGGAGGCAAAAGACATCTTCTGTACTCTTCCTCGCTTATGTGATCTTTATCATTAACAACTTTAGCCATCTTGACCTTCTGGTGTTGCTTGTCCACATGTGCCTTCCTTTCCCAATCTGTGAAATGCTGGGGGCTATAGAAGAATATCTCTGGACCTAAATTGAGGGTGGGCCCAGTGGCCCTCAAGCCCAGAGTACTCCCCAGAACTGGTTTTAAAAATGAAATTTGCCTCTGAAATTAGGTGAGATATGGCTAAATGATTCATTGGTGATTATATCTAATATACATGTTGGGATAGTTAATATCTTAATCAATGAATAATATTCCAGGGCGGCGCAGGAGGGCAGCGTTTGGGGCTTGGCGGCCCCCAGGAACATCCCCCCTCCCACCCGATAGCAGCAGCGGCGGCGGCCGAGGCAGGGGCTCTGCCCAGGGCCCTTTAAAAGAGGCCCAGGAACACCGGCTTCGGCGCGACAGCAGCAGAGGATCGAGTGGTGGTACCAGATTACCCTCTCCCCTTTACTTTACAAGTATAGAGACTGAAGTCAGAGACTTTTTAAGCTGAAGTGTTGAAATAATATTTGCGATGCACCATGTGCTTTCCTCTCCTTTTGTTTAGTCACTCTCTGGATGAGGGCTATTTTCTGTTGCAGGTGACCTTTGCGGATGTGGCGATATATTTCACCGAGGAGGAATGGAAACTGTTGACGAAAAAGCAGAAACTGATGTACAATTCCGTGATGATGGAGAATTATGAGAATGTGGCCTCTGTGGGTAAGGAACCTGAATCCATTGCCCTTCCTGTGAAGACTGAGGGCCGTTCATGATTTAGTGTCAGAGCATCATGATTCCAAATCTTTATTCCAATTGCTGAGGATTTGGAATGGGGAGAGGTCAGTAGTTTCTGTGACAACTGGGGTTGGTGAGTGCATTGAGGTGCTTAGCCATGAAAATAAACAGAGTGTCTGTCTGTAACTGTACTGACACCAAAGAACTGCAAGTCGGGGTTGATATTTATACTGACATTGGTGCTTGGGGGCAGA
>NW_024838725.1:0-1175 GCF_019175285.1 Sceloporus undulatus
AGAGACTTATGTACAATTGTGTAATGATGGAGAATTATGAGAATGTGTCTTCTGTGGGTAAGGAACCTGAATCCATTCTCCTTTCTATGAAGTCTGAGGTCCCTTTTGTGCTAAATTATCATGGTGCTATGATTCCACTAGAATTATAGAATCATAGAGTTGGAATAGACCACAAGGGCCATCCAGTTCAACCCCCTTCTGCCATGCAGGAATACATTTCCAAACACCATGCAGCCTCTGTTTAAAGACTCCACAAAACTAAAGGAGTTGCACTGTCAAAGAGCTCTTACTGTCGCTCCTCAAAGGGCTTGATGGTTTCAAGATCCTTCACCACTTTGGCTGCCTTCCTCTGGGCCTGTTCCAACTTGACAACATCCTTTTTAAATTGTGAGGCCCTGAATTGGACACAGGATTATTCTGACTAAAGCAGAATAGAGTAGCACTATTACATCCCTTGATCTAGAAACTTTACTCGTATTGATGCAACCTAGAATGATATTGGCCTTTTTAGCTGTATATTGTATTGGTTGTGAGTCCTCTCCTGGTGCCACACAGCATTAAGCATCCTCTGCAGTTAGCTTGCATCATGCCATGTGCTCTGACTCAACACTCAATGGCAGTCTCACAGGAAATGATGCCACTTTTCAATCAAAGTATTTTTACACATATTTAATGGAATATTTTTCAACTGCCTGACTATCTGCTTCCACTGATTTCCTCATGAAAGTTCCCCTACAAACTCTTCTTTGCTAGCTCCTATGAGTAATGATACAATAGTTATATGGATTTGGGGGCATCCAGAACAGTGTCATGCTCTGTTCACTCACACCAACTTTATTAATTTAACCTGAAATAGGGAGGGGTGAACGTAGGGCTAAATGTTGGGGTAACACCTTCCTCTCTTAACGCTGAGCTTCAGTCTCGTCTGTCATTGTCCTTGTTTACAGAAGAACTTGTCAGTCATGAGAGAGTCCACACAGGAAAGAAGTCACATAAATGTCAGCATTGTGGGAAAAGATTTGCCTACAAGTCAGTCCTTGTCAAGCATCAGAGAGTCCACACAGGAGAGAAGCCATACAAATGCCAGCATTGTGGGAAATGTTTTTCTTCAAAGTCAGACCTAGTGAAACATCAGAGAATCCACACAGGAGTAAAGCCATACAAATGCCAGCATT
>NW_024838726.1:0-1175 GCF_019175285.1 Sceloporus undulatus
TATGGGAGACCACCTCTGGATCTAAACTGAGTGTGGGCCCAGTGGCCTTCAAGTCCAGAGTGCTCCCCAGAACTGTATCCCAGCCAATGGCCTAAATTATATTTTTTATTATATTGTATATTATATTGAAAGGATTCAAGACAAACTGACCTCAAAGGCAGTAGCTTTTTGCTTGCTAACAGAATTTAAAGTTTATTTCCTGGACTGAATTCTGAAGTGATGAAATAATATTTGGATGCACCATGTGCTTTCTTCCCCTTTTGCTTAGTCACTTTCTGAATGAGGGCTATTTTCTATTTCAGGTGACCTTTTCAGATGTGGCAGTATATTTCTCTGAGGATGAGTGGAATCTGTTGACGAAGAAACAGAAACTTTTGTACAATTATGTAATGATGAATAATTATGAGAATGTGACTTCTGTAGGTAAGGAACCTGAATCCATTGCTCTTTCTATGAAGACTGAGGTCCCTTTTGTGCTAAATATCGTGGTGCTATGATTTCACTAGAATTACAGAATCATAGTGTTTGAATAGACCACAAGGGCCATCCAGTTCAACCCCCTTCTGCCATGCAGGAATACACATTTCAAGCCTCTCTTTAAAGACCTCCAAAGAAGAGGACTCCACCAAACTCTAAGGGAGTATATTCCACTGTCAAAGTGCTCTTACTGTAACAAAGTTCCTGCTAATGTTTAGGTGGACCCTCTTTCCCTGTGGCCTGCATCCATTGTGGTGTCTCCTTTTCTCTGTAGCAGCAAAAAGCAAGCCTACTCGTGCAACATGACACCCGTTCAAATATTTAAACATGGGTATCATATCCACTCTTTATCTTCTTTTCTTCAGGCTAAACATAACCAGATCTCTAAGCTGCTCCTCATAGAACTTGATGGTTTCCAGACCCTTCACCACTTTGGTTGCCCTCCTTTGGACATGTTCCAATTAATCAACATCCTTTTTGAATTGTGGGGCCAGAACTGGACACAGGATTATTCCAAGTGAGGCCTGACCAAAGCAGAATAGAGTGGCACTATTACTTCCCTTGATCTAGAAACTATTCTTGTATTGATGCAGCCTAGAATCACATGGGCCTTTTTAGCTGCCTCATCACACTGTTGTCCCATGTTCAACTTGCGGTCTACTAGGAGTCCTAGATCCCTTTCAAGCCTAGTTTAATTG
>NW_024838727.1:0-197 GCF_019175285.1 Sceloporus undulatus
GTATTTTCCAATTATTCTCTATGGGCCAACATCCCCCTATGTTTCCCTATGGGCAAGTATCTCCCTTACCCTTTGTATCCCGATGGGCAAGTATCTCCCTTACCCTTTGTATCCCGATGGGCAAGTATCCCCCTATGTTTCCCTATGGGCAAGTATCTCCCTTACCCTTTGTATCCCGATGGGCAAGTATCCCCCTA
>NW_024838727.1:297-1175 GCF_019175285.1 Sceloporus undulatus
CCCTTACCCTTTGTATCCCGATGGGCAAGTATCCCCCTATGTTTCCCTATGGGCAAGTATCCCCCTTTGTATCCCGATGGGTCAGTATCCCCCTTTGTATCGCTATGGGCAAGTATCCCCTCTGAATCCCTATGGGCAAGTATCCCCCTCTGTATCCCTATGGGCAAGTATCCCCTCTGTATCCCTATGGGCAAGTATCTCCCTTTCTATCCCTATGGGCAAGTATCTCCCTTTCTATCCCTATGGGCAAGTATCCCCTCTGTATCCCTATGGGCAAGTATCCCCTCTGTATCCCTATGGGCAAGTGTCCCCTATGTATCCCTATGGGCAAGTATCTCCCCTTCTATCCCTATGGGCAAGTATCCCCTATGTATCCCTATGGGCAAGTATCCTCCAAGCGCAGGAGGCTCCTTCTCTTCCTCTCCTGCTTGGAACCTGGGACGACTGTGCGTCTTCTCCAATCAGAGGCTCCGCTTCCTTGGGGTTCCCGCCCACTTAGGGCCAGTCTACCAATGGGAAGCGGGGCGGTGGCTGTCGCGAGCCCACCTGCTGCTTCTGATTCTGCTTCTGCAGAGAGACACCTGAGCAAAAGCAAGAAAAGCAGACTCAACCCGTTTGTGCAGAAGCAGCAGCAGCAAGAGGAGGAGGAGGCTCCTTGGCTGCCTGTCTCACTCTCCCTCCCAGTCCCTCCTTTCCTTGCTTCTTCTTCTTGTTCTTCTTCCTTCCTCCTTTCCTCCTCCTCCTCCTCCCCACTTTGCCACTCTCAACCAGCCTGGCCGGTTCTACTACCCACATACTACCACTGACTGCCAGACATGACACAAGAGTACGACAAGTAAGTGAGCAAACTGGGCAAGCTGGAAGGGGAAGGAGAAGGA
>NW_024838728.1:0-822 GCF_019175285.1 Sceloporus undulatus
AGCATCCCGCTGGTGACATACGCAGGTGACATATGCCTCCTTTGGGCTGATGCAGAGGTGGGCATCCCCTTCCTCCCTCTGCTCCAACTAAAGCCTCCTGGACCTAGCATAGATTCACTGCAGCTCTCCTACACAACAGTTACTCCATGCCCTATTAGAGTGATGAAGGATGAGGGGATGGGGAATTGGAGAGGGCCCTGGCTATGTCCCTGTAGCTAGATGTGAAATGACTGCATCACAAATAAATCATCTTCTGAAACCTCCAGAGGTCTCCAGTGCTTACCCCCAGCACCATCCCCTTTCCAAAAAAGGCCGCATCCGCACTATAGAAATAAGGCACTTTGACACCGCTTTAACCGCTCAGTGCTATGGAATCTTGGGATTTTACCTTTGGGATACTTAGCCTTCTCTGCCACAACGAACTACAAATCCCAGGATTCCACAGGACGCAGCCAGGAGAGTTAAACTGGTTTCGAACTGGATTATTTCTGTAAGCAGATACAGCCTA
Source organism: Sceloporus undulatus (assembly GCF_019175285.1). Taxonomy (NCBI): domain Eukaryota; kingdom Metazoa; phylum Chordata; class Lepidosauria; order Squamata; family Phrynosomatidae; genus Sceloporus; species Sceloporus undulatus. The sequence goes on from NW_024838728.1 coordinate 509, forward strand.
AATCGGTTGTAAAAGGATAGAAGCACCCAAGTCTTGTTTTTACTCTCCAAATAAAGGTTTTCCTTTTAATAAAAATAAGTAGTTTGTTTTAGTCTGTAATCCATATTTTTGTTGTTCTTGTTTGTTTCTATTTTTATTTGGTCATTTGAGATGGCTTCCTTCTTGAGTGAAAATCTCTTAATAAGAAACTGGGGAGACTTTTAAAACCTCCCAAAGGAGCTACTTTTGGCCTTGTTTGGGGGACTATCCTCCTCTTAGGAGCCAAAGCCCAATGTTTATAAAGAAGAAGAATAAAGCTTGTATTAAAACTCTCT
>NW_024838728.1:922-1175 GCF_019175285.1 Sceloporus undulatus
CAACTGAGGCCTCAGAGAAGGTTCTGGAACATTATTCCCCACAGTCAGAAGAAGCACAAAATGGCCGCTGGAACACAAAACAGCCGCCTCTCCCTCAGCACTTGTCAGTTGGCAGTTTGAGGCCTTCATAGAACCCAAAATGGAGGACAAAAGTGACCCAAAGTCGGAAGGGTCCTCAAACAGTATTTCCAAACCTTAACAACACCTAAAATGCCAAACCAAAAGAACATTCCCAGAGTTCCATAGCAATGAG
>NW_024838729.1:0-1175 GCF_019175285.1 Sceloporus undulatus
TCTAGATATTCCAGTGACCACTCTGGCTGCCATATTTTGGATTAGTTGAAGTTTCCGGACTAAGTGCAAGGATAGCCCTACGTAGAGCTCATTGCGGAAGTCAAGGCATGAGGTTACCAGTGCATGCATCATAGTTTTCATGTCCTCAGGTTCCAGGAAGAGGCGCAGTTGGCGTATCAACCAAAGCTGATAACAGTCACTCCTTGCTGTCGTACTTATCTGAGATGACATCTGGAGTGACAGATTCAGGAGCATCCCCAAACTGCAAACATAGTCCTTTAGGGGAAATGCAACCGCTTCCAGGACCAGTTGGCAAACCTCCATACCTGGATTAGGACCTCCAACAATCAGCACCTTCGTTTTACCTGGATTCAGTTTCAGTCTGTTTTTCCTCATCCAGCCCATTACTGTCCCAAGACATTCATTCAGAGGGGAGATGCCTTCCTTAGTTGACGCTGAGATATATCTTGGTGTCATGAGGATACTGATAGCATCCTGCCCCATGCCTCTGGATGATCTCTTGCAGCGGTTTCATGTAGATGTTAAACAGCATTAAAAGAAAGCATCCTTAAAGTTATGCATAGATGGTACCTGACACCATGACAACTTGCACGCCTTACTAAGAGCTCCACCTCGTTCTGTTGGAGAGAATGTAATACTAGAGGTACCTTCCTGCAGATGTGGTATGATTGTCCAAGTGTATTTGCATTTTGGCATTCAGCAGTTAACTTAGTTTCAGAAATCAGTGATCAAAAGATTGTCCCTTCTCCAGAACTTTATTGCTTTCAATGTTTATTAATGAAAACAAGGCATTACACAATACAGATATTGTTGCATTTTTGTTGCCATTGGTCAGGATTGAAATTGCCAGGGCTGGGAAAACTGGGAAGGTCAATATGACTGATTGGTGTTCTCGATTTTGGGATTTTTGTTTTATGGAAAAGCTCACTGATCAATCTAGAAGGTTGTGGAGGGGAATCTTCCTCTGCCTTTTGAAGAACGATGGTCCCACTTCTATCTGATCTCAACAACATTGGAGCAGAAGTGAGCCTTCTTTTGTAATAGGATTCCCTTTCGATGACTGAACTGGTGCAAAGAAGGTATCTCTGTCTTCTGAGTCCATCCCTGTTTTTATGTAATGTTGCCCTTTTACATCCCATGTGACCTTGAATTTT
>NW_024838730.1:0-1175 GCF_019175285.1 Sceloporus undulatus
TCCCGGAAATTTCGTAACCCGATCATTTCGTATCCCGAGGCACCAGTGTATTGTATTTAGAATGTTTTTAATGTTGTAAGCCACTTTGATTGTTTTATTACAAAAGGCGGGGTATAAATAAAAAATTTCTTATTTGTTGTTATTATTCTCACAGAGCCTGGCTCTGAAGACCCATGAAGCTGTTTGGATACAGCAGTAGTGGCTGATGATGGCAATGGTGGCTTTAGTTGTCTGTGCCTTCACGCTTTGAGGCGGTCTGCCACCGCCGCTGTTTGCTTCGTAAGGGAGCCGCTGCAGCCAAACTGCGCGGCTCCGTTACGGAGCAAAAAAGAAGCTCCAAAATGGAGCTTCTTCTTGCGGCGCCCTAATGATGTTGCGAGGGGCCAGGGGCGCATTCGCGATATCATTAGCGGCCGACATGTTCGAACACACAGCGTCCGATACGTAAAGATGGCGGTGCCCGTATGAACAGGGCGCCGCCATCTTGTACGTATTCTATACATACTAGGGTTAGGGGAGTGCAGAAGCACCACCCCTTCCTAACCCTAGTACGTATAGAATACATACTAAATGGCGGTCTGTAACCTGCCCAAATCTTTATCCATCTCTACTCACTTTTCTTTCCAGGTGAAGGGAAGCTAGTGGGTGGGTGAGTGGGCAAATGAGCAGTGGCTGCAGATATTCTGCCTTCTCTACAAGAAGCATCTCCTCCTCCTCCATCAAAGGGCACTTAGGGCTGAAACAGACAGCCCTAAAAGGGTGGCTTGATGTCCCCCTGAAGAAAGCCAGGTGGGGGCCATGGCAACTGCATGCCACAATCCTAATCTGGTCGGCTTCTGCCCCAAATAGGAACAGAAAAAATTCACTCCTATTTGGGGCAGAATAAAGCTGCCCCTTTGCTGCTGGGGCTGGCTTTTCACCTGCTCCGGGGCAAGTGGCATCTAAACTCTACACCCCAAGCGAACTTTACCAGACCATCTGTTTCAGGCCTTAGAGTCTGATGGGAGCGATACTTTGTTCTATACTGTCTAACCATTGAAAAAGCCAAGTAGTTTGCCTGCTAAAGGTCAACAGTCCATTGTGTTTTTGTGAGTTTGGCAACTCAATACTGTACGTGAATCAAAAAATATATATTTTTTCGTTGGTCTGAGTTTGAAAGATAAGAAACAGGAGAG
>NW_024838731.1:0-1175 GCF_019175285.1 Sceloporus undulatus
CACTCTGGGCTTGAAGGCCACTGGGCCCACCCCATATTTAGATCCAGAGATGTTCTCCCATAGTCCCCAACAATTCGTAGATGGGAAAAGCAAGACACATGTGGACAAGCAACCCAGAAGGCAGTAAAGATGGCCAAAGTTGTTTATGAGGTAGATCACACAATCTAGGAAGGGCACAGCAGTTTGCTTTTGCTTCAGCCTCTTGGGAATGGCCATATCCTGTCTCCTTCTCTCCTCTCCCCACTTTTGAGTTGATGGGGTGCAAACTCAATTGCACTCAGGAACTGAAGTGAACTGAGAAGGGGAAAGTGGGAAGAGGAGAGAGAAACCGGGACATTTTTAAAAGCCCCTGAAAAAATGGTTTGATAGAGGATTAACCAGGACTCTCTCTGACAAACTCAGACAGTATTTTATTTGCTTCCTTTCATAAATTGGCCCAGCAGTGACACAGATGAAGCTATTAGGATAGTGACTCACCAAAGGGTTGTTGTACCTCAGCAGCCTCTTTCTGTTGTAGCCCAATTCCCTCCGCTTGGCCTCTGTGTCGGTCATCAGGTGGGTAGGGGGTCCTGGTGGCCCTGCACTTGGTCACTTCCAGCAAGAGAGGCCCCAAACCCGTGTACAAGGAAGCCGAGATGGAGTTCCTGAGAAAAGGGACCAGGATTAGGATTGGCTTGGCAAGAAACCCTGCAGCACTCAAAGACACAGAGAACAGAATCCTGCTGGTGACATATGCCTCCTTTGGGCCGATGCAGAGTTGGGCATCCCCTTCCTCCCTCTGCACCAAACAAAGCCCCCTGGAGCTAGCATAGAATCACTGCAGCTCCCCTACACAACAGATACTCCATGCCTTATTAGAGATTAGGGGATGGGGAATTGGAGAGGGACCTGGTTATGTCCCCGTAACTAGATGTGAAATGAGTGTATCATTTGTTGAAACCTCCTAACCTCCCCAGTGACCTTCATTTTGCTTCTCACTACATAAACACAACTGGATGCTTCTTCAATCCCTCACACCCAACACTCTCACTAGGCACGGAATGGCCATGTGGGATTGCTTCCACAATTCTATGGGAGGACCTGTGTCAGTGAATGGCCAGTTTTAGCCTGATTCGAACTGGAGCAACACTGGAGAATAGAGGGTTCTGCTGGGTCAGGCTGTCAGGCCTGGTGGC
>NW_024838732.1:0-1175 GCF_019175285.1 Sceloporus undulatus
CCAATGGTCAAAGCCACAGCCTCCTAGAACCCCATTCAGGCCTCTCTAGTCTCAGCAGCCACCTTCTAGAAGCTTCTTCCCCAACAGCTGCCCTCTGATTGGACGGTTGCCCACCAGTGATGTCATCCCCCCAGAGGAGTGTCTTTGTGCGTCTGAGAAAGGCCTCCTTCACTGTTGTCAGGAAGACTCTGTTGTCGCCATGGAAACACCAAGGGATGGAGGGAGAGTACTGAGGATGCTGCACAAGAGATCTGGGCATGCTCAGTAGCAGCCACTGAAGCCCCTCTGCCCTGAAGGAAGATGGCTGCCCTGTCTGCCACTGAGCATGCTCAGTCCCTCCAGAGGAGAAAATGGAGGAGGACGAGGAAGGGGCCTGAGCCTTTAAGGGCTTGAGCCATTCCCAGAAAGAAGGACTTATTAATAGTTAATACTAATTAGAAGTGAGTCAGTTGGAAAAGCCCATCTCACTCCATAAAATAAAATAAAGATACTTGAAGAGTTTGCTCTCTATCTCTTTTCTAATGTAAGGGGAAAATACAGGGAAGAGCAAAATATCAGTACAGAATATATAGGTGATGCCAAGATAATAAATAGAACATGTATTGGAAGGTATTGGAAGGTGTAAATATGATCAATCTGTAAATATCGTCTATGTTCAAGAGAGGCTGGCAGAAGTTATAAATAACTGGAAAATACAATCACAAATGTATAACTGTATGTGAATTTATAAATAAAGCTCACCTGAACCTAAATCAATCAATAAATAAATAGCCACAGTGAGCTGCCATATTATGAATGAGTTGAAGTTTCCAGACTTACTGCAAGGGTAGCCCTATGTAGAGCGCATTGCAGAAGTCAAGATGTGAGCTTACCAGTGCATGAACCATAGTTTCTGGGTCTTCAGGTTCCAGGAAAGGGCGCAGCTGGCGTATCAACCGAAGCTGATACCAGGCACTCTTGGCCGTCGCATCTATCTGAGCTGACATCTGGAGCAAAGGAACCAGGAGCACCCCCAAACTGCAAACATAGTCCTTTAGGGGAAATGTGACCCCGTCCAGGAGCGGTTGACAAACCTCCATACCTGGGTTAGAGGCTCCAACAACAAGTACTTCTGTCTTAAATGGATTCACTTTCAATCTGATTTCCTCATCTTGCCCATTACTCCCTCAAGACAT
>NW_024838733.1:0-1175 GCF_019175285.1 Sceloporus undulatus
GGCCTATAGTTATTTCTATCCAGAGGGTCCAGGGAGGGCTTTTTTAATAAAGGTGGAATCATAGAACTGGAAACATGGCTTGGAAGCCATGCCTTAGGAGGAGTGGCCTAGGGAGCTGGGAATGTCTAGCCTGATGAAAAGAGGATTAAGAGAGGACATGATAGTCATGTTGAAATATGTGAAGGGATGTCATATGGAAGAGGGAACAAGCTTGTTTTCCACAGCTCCAGAGACTAGGACATGTATCAGTGGATTCAAATTACAGGAAAAGAGATTCCACCTAAATCTCAGGAGGAATTTCTTCATGGTCAGAGTTGTTCAGCAGTGGAATATCTACCTTGGAGTGTGGTGGAGTCTCCTTCTTTGGAGATTTTTAAACAGAGGACTGAAACCCATCTGCTAGGGTGCTTTGATTGTGAGTTCCTGCATGGCAGAGGGTTGGACTGTATAGCCCTTGTGGTCCCTTCCAACTCTATGGTCCTATGATTCTAACTATAACTGTAGAATTATAGTGCAAAAATAATGGAAGCATCAGAGGCAGAAAAGGGACAGTCTGATAGTATGTGAGCTTGTCCAGAGTAGGTAGGCGTTCAGGGGAGAAAGGAGGTATGTGCTATTTTGTAATAATAGCTAAGCTTGAAAAATTTACTTTTTGGACTACAGCTTCCAGAATCCCCAGTTACCATCAGCCAAGTGTCCAGTGAATTCCAATGAAACATGGTTGTGGCAGAATGAAAAGGCATACTCACATACTGGAGATTATCAGATGGGGGACAAAACATCCTTGTCCTGTCGTTTTCCTGTTCCCATAGCATGAATGCAAGAAGATTTTCATACAATGTTGCACTTATCCTGACATCATCCCATCCGGAATGCACATGACCACAGTCACGTGAAAGACTTTCAAATGATGTCACACAGATTCCATAATTGTCCCGTCATTGTTGTAGCATTCCCTGGCATTTTGCATTAACGGGAGTTTGCGTTAATGCAATGCTGTTTCAAGGATGGGACAATAGCGCTGTGATCTGAAAGCCTTTTGTGGCATTGCAGTCAAAACCAGGAAAAGGACAGGGGAGTGATCCTGTCCTTATCCCATCCCTGTGTGATAATCTCCACTGCAGAAATAAAGCAGTTTAACATCACTTTAAGTGCCATGATTTTATCCTACAGAA
>NW_024838734.1:0-1175 GCF_019175285.1 Sceloporus undulatus
ATATAACTTTTTCTGTCCATACAAAATTGTCACTAAAACATACCTAGTGTTGATGGCATATTCAGCATCCTTACATTAGCAGATCGGTTGTTTATTTCGCATGTTGTATTAAGATGACTTCCATTTCTGTTATTAGTTCCACACTGCAAATTACTGTTACAATTTATTTCACTCCAGTTACTAATGCCCTGTGGATTTCTAGGAAGGAAAAAAGAATATTAAATATCATGTAGTTATCTTATTTCCTCCCAAACTTTGGACCGAAAAATACAAACAAAACTGCATAACAAAAAAAAATATGAAAGACATACATAAAATATACAGTGGGGCCCTTGCTTTACGTGGGGGATCCGTTCTGGACCACCACCACCCGCGTAAAGCAAAATGTACGTATGCTCAAGCCCTATTATATCCAATGGGGCTTACGCTCGCCCTGCAGCCGTGTGCACCATTCACGGGCCTCATTGGATATAATGGGGCTCGTGCACACATGCTGCACATTCTCTTATTTCCTAGGCAGCTTCAGCATAAGCTGAAAGCCACCTATAACGAGCCCGCATATGGCATGGGCTCACTGTATATGGTTCTTCTATACAGTCTTTATACTATTGCCTGCCAAAACACCAACAATGTGTAATATATTAAAGGACAGGAAAATGAAATTGAGAATTCTATGTCCTGGGAAGTAGTATATCCATACACTACCAAAGCAGATAAGAATTTACTCATAACGCATTACAAACAACAACAATTCTTAAAATGTTAGGTATTTATCTGGGGAGAGGAAAATCTTGTTGGTCCAAAAGTCTTGATTTTCCATCTATTGAAATATATCTTTCTAATTTGAAATTCCTGCCAGATGCAGAAAGGTCCATTAGAAAATTCCATACTGCTTTTGCAAAAGAGTGAATACCTCTACGTTGAAGCTCCATTCTCCTGGCTTGAATATGTTCCCACAGAGAAAATCTGCTGTCACATTGATTAAACCCCGCAGACAGGCTGCCATCAATGACTGCAGATGTTTTTTTGACCCACTTCAACATTTCTGTTGATTCTCTTACCAATCTCTGTAAATGTGAACCTTCCTGGTTGCACAGATACAGCTTTAGTCACATACTGTGCTTTTCCAAAAAGTCCAAGAAATGCAGCAATGCCAGCCTTGCAGCTTTCATCTC
>NW_024838735.1:0-1175 GCF_019175285.1 Sceloporus undulatus
GTTCCACCCCCAGATATCTCACCAATGCTAGGATTTTGTAGGAAGACAGCATGGAGATTACCAGTAATGCATTTCTCATTGAAATGGTAGCACATCTCTGAGTATGTTTCCTTTTTTGGCCCTCTTCCAGCCTTTTGAGGTTCTGCTTCACTTCCCCAAAGGGATGCAATGGGATACTGAGGCACAAAACTTTATTCCTATTTTAAGGCAATACAATGTGCGGTTGCCCCTGAGATCCCCTTGGGGCCAATGTGTCGCCCCCAATCCCCAACAGTAGCCCATCCTTGTCTTAGAGATGTCTTAATACTGGTCCCTGGTGCTTGGTCCTCACCAAAACAGAAGTCCAGGTCCCAGCCCCCTTGCTTTGCCTTTCCCAATGAGTAATTTGTATATGGATTATCCTGCCTTTCTCAACAAATGAGCCTCAAAGTGTCCCTTTTATGCATCACACTCTGTTGGTGTGTGTCTGTGATAGAGAGAAAGAGCGAATGTGAAAAACAGAAAGGCAGGAAAGAGACGTTGAAGGTGAAATACTGAAGCAGTGCAGATGTGCAAGAAGGAAGGTTGGAAAGCGGAGGGAAAAAGAGAAGGGGATCAGGCTTAAGAGGGGGATGAAATGCACAGATATAGGATGGGGGACACCTGGCTGAATGAAACTACGTGTGAAAGGGATCTGGTAGTCCAAGTAAACTACAAGTTGAACATGAGTCAACAGTGTGATGCGTCAGCTAACAAGGCCAATGCAATTTTAGGTTGCATCAATAGAAGTATAGTGCCAGGATCAAGGAAAGTAATAGTGCCATGGTATTCTGCTTTGGTCAGGCCTCACCTGAATATTGTGTCCAGTTTTGGGCACCACAATTCAAAAAGGATGTGGAGAAACTGGAGCATGTCCAAAGGAGGGCAACTAAAATGGTGCAGGATTTGGAAACTATGAGGAATGACTTGGGTAACTAGGGAGGCTTAGCTTGGAGAAGAGAAGGTTAAGAGGTTATATGATAGCCCTGTTTAAATATTTGAAGGAATGTCAAGCTTGTTTTCTGCTGCTCCAGAGACTAGAACACAGAACAATGGATGCAAACTGCTGTAAAAGAGATTCCACTTCAACATTAGAAGGAACTTCCTGACAGTAAGGTCTGTTCGACAATGGAACAAACTCCCTCTGAGATTTTGGT
>NW_024838736.1:0-253 GCF_019175285.1 Sceloporus undulatus
TCTTCTTAGTTGATAAGCTTCTACTACACCCTCTATATTTTTCAACCGAGAAAAGAGAGAGGAAAGAGAAGAAAGAGGAAAAAAAAAACACCACAAATAGCAACAATAATACTTGCCACCCAAAAGCTAATAATGCTGAAGACTGGAAAAGGGGTGGTCTTAAAAAGCAATAACAAATATAAGAAAGAGAAAAACAACAACAACCCACAAATAACAACAATAATACTTGCCACCCAAAAGCTAATAATGCTGG
>NW_024838736.1:263-1175 GCF_019175285.1 Sceloporus undulatus
AGACTGGAAAAGGGGTGGTCTTAAAAAGCAATAACAAATATAAGAAAGAGAAAAAAAACAACAACCCACAAATAACAACAATAATACTTGCCACCCAAAAGCTAATAATGCTGAAGACTGGAAAAGGGGTGGTCTTAAAAAGCAATAACAAATATAAGAAAGAGAAAAAAAACAACAACCCACAAATAACAACAATAATACTTGCCACCCAAAAGCTAATAATGCTGGAGACTGGAAAAGGGGTGGTCTTGAAAACCAATAACAAATATAAAAAAGAGAAAAAAAACCCCACAAATAGCAACAGAAATACTTGCCACCCAAGAGCTAATGATGCTGAAGACTAGAAAAGGGGTGGTCTTGAAAACCAATAACAAATATAAGAAAGAGAAAAGAGAAAAAAAAAACCACAAATAGCAACAATAATACTTGCCACCCCCCCCCCAAAAAAAAAAAAAAAAAAAAAAAAAAAAAGAAAAAAAAAAAAAATTTCAAATCCCCCCCCCCCAAAAAAAAAAAAAAAAAAAAAAAACAAAGAAAAGAAAAGAAAAGTGTGGTTCTTTATTCTTTTCTTATTTGAACTTTCAAACCTCCTAGATCTTTCCCCTTTTGGGCCCCTCAATTATATATAAAAGATTCTACTACCTAACTACTTAGTTACTTAACTACTTGGGTAATTGTTGCAACTAGTATTAACACTTTAGCACATTACATTTTCATTATATATCTACCCACTTTCCCTCTGTCCGTCCGTGAACTGAGTCAACTCCAAATTTCCTAAAGTCCACCAGCTTTCTGTATGTTCCTATGGGCTTAGGAAATATTTAAGTCCTCCAAGGGTGGCTCTCTAGCATCCAGTTCTCTATCGTTGCTTCTTCCGATTCCGCCCTTCCTTGTATCTTTCCAGTATGTCGT
>NW_024838737.1:0-1175 GCF_019175285.1 Sceloporus undulatus
AGGTAAGTCTTTATGTACACTGCTTTCTGGTAAACATTTAACTGCCATGGTTTCCATCTATCAAAACACGCCTTTATTTTTTCCAACCAGAGATACCAGTTCTTTTCCCACCCGAAAAGTTTAATAGAGAACTTTAAACCTAACATTTTATATTCCTCTAATTTTTCTGACTTTTTGTATTGCTCCTCCTGAATCCTACTAACAAATGCTACTGGAGTCAAAATTAAACTTTCCTCTTTTCGGGAAAAAGAAATCAAAGAGCTTTTCTGCAAGTTTATCTGAGCCCCTGAAGCTTGGTGATATCTCTCAAAAATAGCCATAGCTGAAGCTATCCCCTTTTGATCGTTCACAAAGAGAGAAATGTCATCCGCATGGGCTGTGTATTTCACCTGCTCAACCGAAGCCTCTATGGGAAAAGGCATGACTCTTCTGCTGGGATTTAGGGTGACCCTCAAACCCTTCATGCTTTCTTCTGCCTGGATTTGGCAAAGGACTGAGTCTAGAACCAGGACGTAGAGGAGGGGGCTCAGGGGGCAGCCCTGCCTGACCCTCGAATTCAGCCCAATCAGAGTCCCCCTGTGTCCATTCACCTGAGGAGTCACCTGTGCCTTCAGATAAAGCAGTTGGATATACCTGACAAAGCGGATGGGGAGACCCCTTCTTGCCAGCGCTTCCCACATAAACTGATGGTGAACGCGATCAAAAGCCTTGGCCTGATCCAAGAGCAGTATTTCCCCTTTTCCCATTTGCCTTTCTGGGCCAAATGAAAGACCTCTCTAAACAAACACAAAGAGTCCACCATAAAGCGCCCTGGAACGGCACTGGTTTGGGAAGCTAAAACGATTTTGGGTGCTATTTTTGCCAGTCTGTTATTCAAAACCTTTGCCACAATCCTGTAATCCATGTTTGTTAAAACGATCGGTTGCCAGTTTTTGGGCAAAGTCAAATCTCCTTGTTTGGGAAAGAAAATCAAAATGCCCTGATAAAAGGAGTCTGTCAGGCTTTCTCCAGACAAGAGTTCCTTGATGACTCGGGTGAGAGGGGGAACCAGCCACTTGGCAAAGGCTTTGTAAAAGGTCCATCCGAGTCCATCTGGTCCCGGAGCCGATTTGCCCTTTCCCTGGACTATGACCTCCTGGACTTCTTTCTCTGTCACAGGGGCCACCAATTCATCC
>NW_024838738.1:0-1175 GCF_019175285.1 Sceloporus undulatus
GTGCTCTGTAAGACATGGCTTTGCTTAGGAAAAGCTGCTGTGTCCTAAGACTAGGGATGCCATATCCCGGTGGCACCTGGGACTGTACTGGTTTTGGTGGTACTGGGCCTGCCCCGTCCCGGGTGCCACCAAATCACGGGTTGGGGCCCGGCCTCTGAACTGGGCCCACTCATGTGGCCATGGCCATGGCCGCTAATGCGCACGGCCGGCCGCACTGCCCATTTCCTCCTCCTCCTCCTCCCTTCCGCACCGTGCGGCCGCGCTGCCCTCCTCCTCCTCTGCGCAGCCACGCACCCTTCTTCTCCTTCGCACGGCCACGTGGATGAAGCTGAGGAGGGCAGCATGACCATGCGGAGGAGGCAGAGGTGGCGCCTCCTGCGCGTGGCCCGGCCACCCTCCACCTCCTGGGCGCGGCTGCACCACCCTCTTCCGCCTTCCCGCACGGCCGCACCACCCCCACCTCCTCCTCCTCCACCCCAGGCCGGGGGCCAGTGGCAGCTCCCTCTGGTACGTGCATGTGTGTGCGTGCCTAAACCGAGTGCCATTGTCCCCTGGAAGCTGGCCAATGGCAGAGCAGCGGGGGCAGGGCTGATTCCAGCCCCAGTCTCCCATTGGCCGATCTCAAGAAGGAGGTGGAGCCTCAGACGAGGAGGAGGAGGAGTGAGACTTTGGGCCAGCCAAGGTGAGGGGAAAGCGCACTTTCTTGGCGCATGGCAAGGGGGAGGAGGAAGAGGTGGGTGCCCATTTTTAAAGGTTTTTTCGTGTGTCCTCCATTAAAAAAAATGTGCCCTACATTTGAAAATGTTGTCCACAGCAAAAGTAAGAAGAAGTAAATGGTAGGGCCACTGCGTCGAGAGGATGGCAAAATGTTAACAGGGGACAGAGAAAGGGCAGAATTACTCAACACCTTCTTTGCCTCAGTCTTCTCAGAAAAGGAAAAGGGTGCTCAACCTGAGGATAATGGAGCAGAGGACAGAATAGGGGAATTTCAGCACAGAATAAGTAAAGAGATAGTAGAGGAACACCTTTTTAATCTAAATGAATTTAAGTCTCCAGGACCAGATGAAGTCCATCCAAGGGTATTAAAAGAACTGGCAAATGTAATATCGGAGCCATTGGCAATAATCTTTGAAAACTCCTGGAGAACAGGAGTTTTCAAAGATTATTGCCAATGG
>NW_024838739.1:0-1175 GCF_019175285.1 Sceloporus undulatus
CTGTGAAACTGTCACACCAGTCTTGTATGAGCAGGACACAATACCTAGTGGCTGCCCCTAATGAAAAGCATTTTGAGAGGTGCAGTATCTGTGTGTTTGTTAAGCAGGGCTGCCCACCATGTCGATCTCCGAGAGGAGACAGGGAAAGTAAGTAGCTGGGAAATGTAGAAGTATGGCACTTTTGATGTCAGGTGCTGTCAAGATGCCTCTCCCCTCCCTTTTGTTTCTTTGTGGTTAGAGGAGACAGAATTCCTTGGGGGGCTCCCACCTTGTAGTTGCCACCGCTGTCATTACTGCCATGGGATACAATCAACCTGATTCTATAGCTTCAGTTTTTCCTTTGTGCTCTCCCACTGCCATGTGAGCAGGCACAGCTTGCATTCTAGCTGGAAATGTAATAACACTTCTGGGGCTGGAGGGCTAAGGGGAGAAGGGAACTTGGGAGAGATCAGCAAGGAGACGAAGGGATTTCTCTCCTTGCCACATCCTTTTAATGTTGTCTCCCTTCTTGTCAAAAGGCTCTCACACATTCTCCGATCATCTTTCTGCTTTCCCTCCAGACATAATAATAATAATACAACTGGAGAAATTTTCCTCATTATTTCCCTTTTCCTTTTAACTCTAGCCATTTATGAACAAAATGAAATAAAAATGAACAACAGGACACAGCATGTCTACCAGCGGGCAGTAATCTAATCATTTTCACCATGACATTTCTTCTCCCCCATCTCCTTAGGACAGATTTGGTCCTGCTGTCCTAATTCTCAAGTTCAGTTTGTAAATCCTTTATTTTTCACAACTCTCTTTGGCATTTTCTTACTAGACTTTAACATCCATTTGAATGCCTTGTTTCCTAGGCATGATGAGAACTGGGTGACTTGTTGTTTTTACCTAAATCAAGTTACTAATGCCAACTATTGTAGGGCCATTGAATTAATGGGAACTTGTTTAGGCATCACTTACCTAATTTTCATCGATTTAATGGTCTATTGTACAATCAGCAAAGCACTGAAATGCTTATAAATAGCTAGGTATTTGAAACGGAGACCCAGCTTGGTGAAGAGGTTTGAGTGTAGGGCTTGTTATTAATTGCCTTCTAGTCCACTTTTGCTCATGGTGACTTTAGGAATGAGACATCTCCAAGACACCTTGTCATCCACTGCTCTGCTACAGTC